>NW_018127949.1:1233745-1243685 GCF_001952655.1 Monopterus albus
TTTAAAGTCGGATGGGAGTAAAATCCTCAAGGAAAGTACAAGTACTTCAAAACTGTACTGAAGTATTGAGTAAATATACTTACTTGGTTAAAATCCACTACTGTTTTTCGCTATTTCGCTGACTGGCTGTATCTCAGCTGTTCTGGGAACAGATAAGATAGCTAACGTGAATAGTATCGACAGCTTGTGGTTAAAAGGATACTAATAGTATCGACAGCTTGTGGTTAAAAGAGCTTGGATAAGGTGAGATACATACAGGCAGCGAGAAATCGCCTGATCTGACGTTAAAAAAGTGTTTAAATGATAAGAAAAGAAACGTTTAACTCACAGTTTATACTGTACGAACATGTCAACCCTTATTTGAGACGCAGTGTTAGCAAACTCGAGTTCTAACAGCGACTACTGAGTGAGCCATAGTGCCAAATGAACATGAACTAACCTTCTTGAAAATCGGGTATCTTCAGGTCCTCTCCGTGGTCTAGAGTTTTCAAATACTGGAGCACCAGATCGACTTTCTCTTGCTGTGTCGTAGCGTCATCTAGGGTGTAATCTAGCTGACTTTGGATAGGAAATAAAACAGAGAGGCTGCACGGGGACGCCATATTTCCAAACAATAATAAGCCTGCTAGGTAAATCCGCAACAAAGATCCATACCAGCGCTTTCGACACAACAATAAAAAATATTACTGGCCACAAGGCCTTTTCCTCTGAATTTTATATTGTTTTCGGATACATTAATTATAAGCAAAGCGTCTTTGGAAGGTTTCTTGCCTTTAACTTAACGACTATTAGACCAATTTTGCGAAATTTGTGGAAAGTGCTGCTAGCATTCTAGCACACTTGTTTTCCTATAGTTATTGTGGCGGTAAAAGCTAACGTTACCATGTTCGTACGGCAACATACAATGTTTAGAAGAAAATGAGCTTTATAATAATTATAATGGACGGTTTTCGTAGCGACATGTATCCTCACAATATCAAGGAACCAACCAGTAGTCACTAATGTGACTACAAGTTTAACTTGTGTGTTAACGAGGGTTTTTCAGAGGAGGTCTTTGGGTAGCATTAGGGTCGGGACGCTTCAATTTGCTCCAAATGTCACAGAAGGAAGACTCTGAAAGTGACATTTGGGAGTATAAACCTCTTGAGAAGAAAAAGAAGAGTCAGGAATCGTCGTCTGTAACTAAAAGAAGATGTACTTTAAGAAACCCCCCCAAGAGAGACGCGTCTTTCTCAGTCAAGTCACCTGACAGGAATGTGAAAATCAAAGCAGCTGAAAGTGGAGACTTCAGTACTGTTGTTAATATAGACGGACATAACGGCTTAGAGGCAGATAATCAACCTTCAGAGTCCTCTCCTACTAATGACACAGTCCAAACTGAGGATGCTGTTGAGGGACCGTCATCAGGAGACTTTTGCCCCATGTGTCAGATGCCCTTTTCCATTTTACTGGTACAAACCCAAAGATGGCATGTGGCTGAATGTCTTGACACCCCCAGGGACAAATGCAAAGGTACAGACATCCCTATATTTTCATCATTCAACTTAATGCTTATGACTTATTGCCCCTAGGAGTGAGTGTGGTTGTGTCAGCCCTGTGATAGACTGATGACCAGTCTAGGGTGTACCCTGCCTCTCGCCCAGTGTCAGATGGAATTGGTTCCAGACCCCTTATTCCTGAATAGGGTGGTGGGGGTCTGGAACCAACTGCTTCCAACTAATGGATGGACTTAATGCTTACATTTCATACCAAATAAATGACAGTACTAATCACAGCTTCTGGTAAATTTAACATAATGTAGTGCCCTCATTAGACATCTAAATAGATACATAGTATTCTCTCATATGCCTGTATCTCTATTAATGCATGAAATGATCCGTTTGTACAATTGTTTCATAAAAATCACCAGATATAAGACACTTTGAGATACAATATGCTGTTTGATCATTTTATTATACTTAAAGGAATAGTCCAGCAATTATGTATTTTGCTCTTTCAATTTGGGGTATTCACAAGAAGCGGGTAAAAAAAAAAGTTTAAAATCAATGCAACAGAACCCGAGATATCCTGATTTTTGGTCCTTTGGATCATCAGAGCTCTAAAAAACACTGGATCCTAGCTTTCTAATACTTGACAGTATCCTTCATTATGGCTCTTTATGATTTGGCAGAACGAGTCTGGAAATCAAAAGTATACTTGAGCTGAATGGCTGAACTTGAAAGCGGTGTGAAAAGCCAAACATCATACAGAGTGTGGTGATGTGATATTTTAATATAGGAGATAACGTTGCATCTTTTTGGACAGACATTCGTAGTGTTGCATTCTGCATTGTACATGTAAAAAGTGCTGCAGCAAATACTGTAGTTGTGCAACAAATAAAAAAATGAGAGCAAGAGCTAGAAAGAGGTTCTTGGCTTCTTTCTTACCTGAGCACAACTGGCCAATCACAACATGAACTGGGTGCATCATCAGTTTCAGAAATTTACCAATATGGTCAGGCAGATGATTTTTGCATAGTTCCTGACAAATGAATGCAATGAGCTAAAAGCACCACAAACTTTTTGCAAATCTATATTAAACTGTTTTAGTTGTGTTTAAATAATCATTTTGTGGCTGGCTCTGATGAGCCTAATTTCTACATGTTTTATCTATTCATGCAGAATGTCCAGATGGTCTTCGGTGCTTCTCCACCATCCCAAGCCATTACAAGAAATTCAACCACACATTGCTGGCTCATAGTCGAGCAAACAGTGCAACAGCCTTCTTCAGTCTGTCCCAGCAGGCGGAGACCAACAGGAAGACCAGTGTCAGTTGTCTCCCGGGACTGATAAACAATGATACAGAGGGCTCCACTTTAGAGACATCACAGCAGAGTGTCCTGTCCGACTGTAGTTCCTCTCCTCACAGTAATCCCACTAGAACTTCTCTGTCTAAACTTAAAAATGGCTTTTTGTTACTGCGGTCTCCTGGTCCAGATGATTTAAAGAAGAAGAAAGGCTGGTCATTGTCTAGTAAAGGCCAAAAGACTATCAGTGCTTCCCAAGAAAGTAAAACAGAGCTTTCTTTAACTCCTATCAAGGCAGAGGGGGAAGAACAAGCTTGTGAAGGTTTTCTCAAAGGTGAGCTTTCCCCTGACAGTGATGATGCAATATCCTACTCTCCTCTTTCTGACTTCCCTGCTGAGAAGGAAGTCAATAATAGTGAATGTAGAAAAGCCCTTTTTATAAATAAACCACTTGAAAATGAAGATGAAGACTCGTTACTGTTAAGTGATGACTTCTTAAGTGGAGATGAACTCCTAACTGAATTTATAGATAATCTGGAAACCAATGATTTGCCAGTCAAGGACCTGTTTTCCTCAAACACCCAGCTGGAGCCGGTTACTTCGTTAGCACCCACTAATCAGATAACTGCCTCTACAGTTGCTGAACACAAAGCTGTTTCTACAAATGAAAAAGAAGCTCATGCTACATCTTCTATTGCCACCAGTAAGACAAGCATCCCGTCTATGCAGAGTGTTGTTTTAGAGCGTCTGAGAGAAACTCTTCAAAGCTCTGACAGCTTGTGTTTCAAAAACTTGAATGATAGTATTCAGTCGGCACAGCCCCACACACATTCTCAACAAGTGCCTTCGTCTCAAACTTCCAGTGTCCAAAAATCTCAAACCATGCCTCCTCAGAGGGGCCAGAGCAAGGCAGGTCAGACCTCCTGTCTCAAGCAGATGGACATTGGGGTGTTTTTTGGTCTAAGACCTCTTAAGGAGAAGGAGAAAGAGGCTGAGAGTGGACCTACTGAACCCGGTGCTTCCTTTGTGCCCACACTTGGTGAAAACTCAAGACAGAGACGACAAAGGAGAGACAGGCAGAGAACGAGTAAGAATGACACAACTGGAAATACCTCACAGGGCACAGTAATTGCAGATAGCAGTGATACAGTTAATGCTCAGGGAGAAGCAAGGAGAGGTGGAAGCAGAGGATCGAGAAGAAGAAGGTGGAACAGAGGGAACACTGGTGGAGAAGTAGGGTTGCTGCGCTGTCCGTTCTACAAGAAGATTCCAGGTCAGTGAGTGACTGCACATCATATATTGCCGAGTGAATCTGAACCATTTTGTAATTGAAAGTGTTTGTAAAATTTTGTGCAGGCACAAAGTTTGCCATAGATGCCTTTCGTTATGGAGAGATTGAGGGCATCACTGCCTACTTCCTAACACATTTCCACTCAGACCACTACGATGGGTTGACTAAGAACTCCACATTTCCAATCTACTGTAACAGAGTAAGTCAAGTTTTGGCCATTGTCAAGTATGACTTATTTCCAGTATTATTTAATTCAGTTTTTTGGATCTCCTGCTGTGTATTTTAATGTGTGGCTAGGCGCCTGATACCATGTTTATCCCGGTTGGGATGTGCATAGATTAAACGTATGGTACGCTACACCACTGTATTTTGAATTAGGGGTCAATTACTTTACCTGTCTTACAGTATGAACTGACCTGTACAAGGCTCTTTTTTAACCTCTTTTGGCAGGAAACAGTTATGGATGCTGTTTTTACCTCAGGGTCCTTATTAATCAGGCATCTCAGAGTAGGAAATCACTCCTAACTGGCCAGAAATTCTCAGAATGATGCATTTTTGGTCCTTCTTTTAGCAGTAGAAGTAGGAGCAATTTATCAACATTCTTATCTTAGGAAATCACTCCTATCTCCACCAAAATGTAGGACAGCTCCAGAGGTGTCCTAACTGGTTAGGAGTTGCCAAGAGGGGGTGTTCAGACAGAGATAAGCACACAGACTCATTGAGTGGACAGATGCTATTCTTACATTTAATTACGCTGAGTTAATTAAAAATACAGTTTGGCCATAAATTGAATAGTTTTTGTGGCAGCTTATGCAAGATGCAGTTGCTTCAACTAAAGGAAGAACACATGCTGTCTACACTGAAATGGGAGTTGCTGCATTTTTAGGCTACACTTTTTATTAACAAAGCAGGTACAGCAATAGTGATGAACACTTAAGTGGTTGTTAATTACGTGATCCTTGATTTAGTGCATTTATTGACCAAATGGACCCACATGTAATGAAACTTTTGTTTAAAAATAATTGACACCCCTGAATGCACAGCTTTTTAAATTTATTTATAGAGAATTAGAAAAAAATAGTGCTGAAGATAATTTCACACAGGTGAGTCACATTATGAGTGGCTTTTCAGTAAACTTGCAGCCTATTGCAGAAAGGCAGTTGATATAAAGCACATTATTACAGCGTATATGAAGTTTCTTGTCTGTACACATAAAGCCTTCCTGTTCAGAATAAAATGCATTGGTGAAAGAGGCTGGATATGATGCAAGTTCTCCTGTCAAATAGGTCATGATTTATCACAGTGGTGTGCCTGTTTTCTAGTTATAAAAATAGACTTATAAGGATTTATTGGGACTCCATTGGGGTTTTATTTGGTAGGTTACAGAAATTTGACATGGGTACCAGATGGATCATCTCCCTGAACAGTTTGAATCACTGAAAACATTTTTCCAAGTAGATTTGGAAATAAAATTTCAAGGCAAGGGTTCAGATGAATTACACAATAGAGAGCAATAGCAGATATTATATTGCAGCCTTTTACTTCTGAGGGAGTCTTGTCATTTTTAATTCTGTGGTTTAAATGTGATGTGGTGATATTTGGGAGGATTTCTTTGAAAAGTATAATGTGTAGAATAATTGTAATAATTGTTGCTTACTCAACCAGGTTTTTAGGATTTTTATAAACTTGGCAAAATCCAGTGTAGCATTTAGTGATTCTAGCAAAGTGGCCACTGGTGAGTCACTGTAAGTAAATAAATCAGAGGTGTGAGGTGATTAACAGCTGCCTCTCCTGCTCAGATCACAGGTAACTTGGTGAAGAACAAACTGAAGGTGGCAGAGCAATGTGTCCACATTCTCCCCATGAACACCCTGGTCACTGTGGAGGGAGTCGGGGTCATCCTACTGGATGCCAACCAGTGAGTCCTCCATCTGACTTCAGTAGTGATTATTTACTTGGAAGTGACTACACAGTTTGTGAGTAGAGATTATTTCATAGTGATAGAGCCCCAAGCTACAGTAATTACTTGCATTATCTTTTCAACAAGGAATACTGATAGACATTTCTGGGGGAACTCTTTGGCAGGACATTTTCTTAAATCCGTGTTATGAAAGCTTATACCTTTGCTTATAAATTCAGCCCTAATTATTCAATTGTAATTGCCAGTCACTACTCTATAAAGTCAAATAAATACCTACAATATCTACCGTTTTTGACAGTCCAAGCTTCTATGAAGATGCAAATCCTAGTTTAACACAGTGAGATCTTCCCTCAGTGTTGCTAATTGGATCATTTTCCCTCCAGGTCCATCCGTGTTCTCACTTGATGTCCCTTGCTGTCCACCCTCACTTCCCTTCTGTTTCTGTTCTCTCAGTTGTCCTGGAGCTGCCATGCTGCTGTTCTTCCTGCCCAACGGAGAGACAGTCCTCCACACTGGAGACTTCAGAGCTGATCCCTCAATGGAAGACTACCCAGAGCTACTCGGCTGCAGGGTGCAGACGCTCTACCTGGACACCACGTAAGTACCTCCCAAATACAGTGACTATATGAGTGCAGTTGCCTAATGGTCAAAAACAGGATTGTGGTTGTGCTGTAGTGTTCTCAGCTGTGTGTGTGACCTTTTTTGGTTGTTAGTATAAATACGAGTTATCAGTCATCATGGGTCAGTATTGGCTAATACATAAGTTTACAGTTCCAAGTTCAGATTTAGTTCCAGTTTGTCTTAAGTCTGCTAAAGCAAGCAGCTCTAAGAAGGGGGTGGAGAGGCCCTGAGGAAACTCATATATTCAATGTAAGCTCTGCTTTCCCTGTAGCTACTGCAGTCCTAAATACACCTTTCCCAGACAGCAAGAGGTCATCAACTTTGCAGCCAGCACAGCCTTTGAACTGGTGACGCTCAATCCTCATACACTGGTGGTGTGTGGATCTTACTCCGTGGGAAAAGAGAAGGTCTTCTTGAGTATGTATTTGAATGAGAGTTTCTGCACATACTGTACATGGTTTGCCTCAAATCAGCAATTAGGCAGCGTCATGACTGGGGATGACCACAGACGGTACACAACATAGGGTACCTGTTGCAGCAGACAGTGTCTAGTTATACTGAAATAAAATTCAGGTATAGGGATTTTCTTTTTAACTATTTATTGAGTAGTTGAGAGCATTTCACCAGCTACACAGATAGTCTTGCAGTTACAGAGCATTAAAGGTTTGCTGCCAGGGAACCACATGACTTACTACTTTTCTGTCCTTCTCTTTTTTAAACAAACGCCCTATAAATTTTAGTAATTATTTACATTTTGACAAGAGGGATATATTGCAACAGGTTTACTCGTACATGTAGGGAGACAACTTGGTAAGTAATCCTAACCCTAAGTCTTAAAAGGTCGGTTAGATCGAGCATCTTTTTCCTTACATATTGACCTATGTGTCAAATTCTGTGACGAGAAGAAAAAAAATCTTCATTCCAACAGATGACTTATTCATTTAATTCCGTAAAATGTGACTGGCTGTCGTAGAGAGGAAACCCATTCTGACCACCACTTAGTAAGTCTGTCCATTTATAGGCAAAGTGAAAAAGTAATATTTTTTCATTATGTTTACTTTAACAATATATCTGTCCATTTATCTATTGTGGGGGAGTCAGGAAGCAGCCAATGCCTGCACATGCCTTGAGATTTTTTTTTTTTTTTGTTTTTACAAGCAGATATAAAAACAACAGATAAATATTCTTGGAAGTGCTCTGAATGCAAATCAACTTTCCCGAAGCTAAAAAAATGCAGAAATGGCAAGGTATTTTCATATTAAATGTACCTTCCAATGTTTATGCATCTCTGAATAGAAGTGTCTTATTACTGGGCATTCCCAGAATAGATGGCATCATTGTGGCTCCCACACAGTCCCAGGTACAGTAGTATGAATCCTCTCCTGTGGAGTGTGCTTTCTGTTTCCATCCAGCTTCTCACCATGCTACTGCATGTGAGTTAGCACACACTTCCACTGAAAGTCATAACCGTTCTCCCTTTGATATCTTAAAGCTACCTTTATTCGCCGTTATTTTTAACATTGTGTGGAATGAGAGTTTTTTTTTTTTTTTTTTTTTTTTTTTGTCATGAAGCCTTGGGTATGGGGATTTCTTAACTTGCACATAATTGAAATTCAGTCAGATAATTCCAGGCTGACAAGTGACATGCTCTTGATGGCTAATTATATTACTGAAAATGCCATGGTAATTTGTTTGTTTAATTCTGTTGGAATAAGGCACTACCACCAGCACGAACTGGACACCAAGTAAATGTGTTTGAGACTAATAGTAAGATGAGCAGATCTTTCTGTAACCTCATTATCTTCCATTGAAAAATCATCAGATATTACATCTTTTATTGAAATGGGAGAGATCTGGAGAATTTGTGGTTTAGTGTGTTTTGAGAAAAGAGCCTCTCATTGTTATGTTGTCCTCATGTTGGAGGTAAACAGTCCTCAGCTGACACACAAATAATGGTGTGTTGGGTGTACTGACGTACTCAGAACCTGATTTCCCCATAGTGAATGAACAGCCTTAATTCAGTCTATAATCGCTTTTGCTTCAACAAGCTCTGCATGAAGTTGGAACAAAATTGACAGCTGATTCAACTGACAGTGTCTGTGCTCATCCACTTTGTCTCTGTGTGTTTGTACATGTTGTTGTACATGACAAGTGTCATTCAACAGTTTTCTTCTATTAATGCATTTTTAGTGATTACAGTTCAATGTGGTCCTGTGATAGTGATGCAAGGTAAAATATACTGTTTCTCTGTAAACCAGCTCAGAGAGATTGTAGTCTGCAGTAAAATGTACTGAGTATTGAAATGGAAAGCCAATTGCTCTGCTTCATTCGTAGCAGTGGCAGATATCCTGGGCTCTAAAGTGTGCCTCTCTCGAGACAAATACAACACCATGTGCTGTCTGGAGTCGGAGGAAGTCAGAACACATATAACCACTGACTGGAAGGCAGCGCAGGTTCATGTGCTTCCCATGATGCAGTTAACTTTCAAAGTAAGTGCAGCAGTGTCATTTTCCATTAACTGATTGGAAAAGGGCAGTTACTGTGGTGGGACTCTGGACCCTCAGGGGTCTAAACATTTTTACCACTTTAGGGGCATGTTTATGTACCAAATGAATACAGGTAAATGTTGTCCTCTAGTTCAGTGTTAAATAAATGCAAATGTAGTTTATAGCAACAACAGATGAGATTTTGTTTAGTTTTAGGAAGTGTATCCTCAGGGTACATTGTTCATTGTTGTTTTTTTGAATGTTCAATATGAGATTCTCAGTTCAATTTCCGCCCACACTTTCCTAATTTCTATAGAAACTGCAGGATCACCTGGCACGCTTTTCAGGACAGTATGATCAGCTTGTAGCCTTTAAGCCCACAGGCTGGACCTTCAGCGAACAGGTGGAATCAGTGGAAGATATTCAGCCTGAGATCCATGGCAACATCTCTATCTATGGTACAGACATCTTATTTTTGTATGCGTCATATATAGCACCATTATTTGTCTGAAATAATGTACTTTTACATGAGGAACCCATCAAATGTAGTCTGGAAAGGCCTAAAATACCAAAATACAGATGAGGAGGAATGTTCAAGTTCTCATTATGAACCAGGGTTGCAACATTAACTGTTAGAGGTGTTTTACAGCATTTTGAGGTTTTGTGCACAGTCTGAAGGTTCTGTGCTCTTTCACAGACCAAAACCAGAACCTTTTAAATGGATAGTTCTTAGATTCGATCTCAAGAGCAGCACTTTTCTCTCACCAAAAATAAATGTTCCTCACATTTATTTAGTCTACAGCTCCCTCTTTTGGCCAACGGAGGAGGAGGGGGGG
>NW_018127949.1:1246988-1254789 GCF_001952655.1 Monopterus albus
GACAGTGGGGGGAGGGGGGGGGAGGGAGAGGAGAAGAGTGTGAGGATAAACATTAGGCCTTGGGACAGTTTTGGGTGACAAAGGGG
Organism: Monopterus albus; assembly: GCF_001952655.1. Classification (NCBI taxonomy): domain Eukaryota; kingdom Metazoa; phylum Chordata; class Actinopteri; order Synbranchiformes; family Synbranchidae; genus Monopterus; species Monopterus albus. The sequence continues at coordinate 1,247,075 of NW_018127949.1, forward strand.
CGCATGAGCAAAAGGATCCTGGGTCTAGAGATTTAACTAGGATTAAATCCTGGCACTGAAATGGGTCATGACTTGATTTATCCTTGTTTTCTTGGTGTCCTCCATTTTGTTTTGTGTTCTGAATAGACTCATCAGCATCATCAACCATCTGGTTTGAGTTTGCTCTGTTTCTTTCTCTGCCTTGTTTATCTCCTCGTCCATGCTCTCCCTGGCCATATGCTACAGTACTGCAGCTCCTAGTACTGGCCTCTGCATGTGGGAGGATCAAATCCATACTTGAGTGGGCTTAGTTTCAGCTAGATCTGTGGAGCACATTAAACCTGTGCAGGGGCGAAGGGAGATCAAAATGGAGGCAGCTTAATGTTTCAGCTTCTGAAATGTGGGCACCAGTCTGGGCCTGCAGGTCACCTTGTTGAACATCTGGGGTCCTCTTCCAAGACTTTGCCCTGCTGCTTGTCTGACAAACCTGTTTGGCTCAGTGACGGCGTTTTTACCTCAAACAATAGTTCTTCTGTTTTTACTGAGCTTGATGTTTTCTAATGGAGAAATCACTGCCGGCCTGTCTCTTTTTATAAACAAATTGTGATTATTACAACTGACATTTGAAATAACCTTGTGGAAAAAAAAAACTGTGGGTAATCTTCAGGCTTAAAATTTTTTTTTTTTTTTTTTTTTTTTTGGCGAGGCTTTGTTAATTTTTTTTCTTTGACAAATGCAAAGATTTGTTTAAAGTATCAACATCTGTTTACAAGATCATGGAAATTCCTGTTTTCTTGACAGGAATCCCATACAGCGAACACAGCAGTTTTCTGGAGTTAAAGCGTTTCGTCCAGTGGCTCCAGCCTCTCAAGATCATCCCTACAGTCAATAATGGCAGCTGGGCTAGCAGGAAGGCTATGGAGAAGTGCTTTAGTGAGTGGCTCATGGAAACTAAAGCCAAACTGTAGTTTATTTAGTGATAAATGATTTGCAGCTACTCTCAAGATCATCTCTGCTGCTCCTCGGTAACAAGAGCAAAACCAGTTCATGCTCAGTATTTCAAAGGCTGTATTAACACATTTTAACAGTACTTATTTTATTACCTTTTAGTCCATAACAACAGCATTTTAGAGCAGAGGACTGTGATAAAGTAGACTGTAGATCTATAAAAATATGTCGATACCACTTCAATGTGCAGCAAAACATACAACTTCAATAACTAACGTGGTTCTTTTTTTTTTTTTTTTAGTTCAAATTACTCTGGAAGGTGCTTTATGTAAACATGATCTCAGTTCATACATGCATCATGACCACAAGTAGACCTGTGTCATCCAAAAGCATTTTACATTGGAGCTACAGCAAATTAATGGGACGTGTGGCTGCCTGCTGTGGCCATTTCCAGTGTTGACACTGTTTGTCACCAGTGTGCTTCTTTGAAGCTGTACAGTTCCTGTTTTTTTTTGTATGTGTCTTTTGTATTTAATCAAATTTTATGTTTGAGATAATAAAATTTAATGTTCAACATTTCTTTTTTGCCACATTAATCTGTACATATTAACCTGTGTCAAAAGTAATTGCACTGTGGTTCAGGTTACAGTTGAGCTTAACTGTGTGGATGCTGTAATATAAGTCTTTATAAGTCCAGCATACTTTCAGCTATACAGGTCATCTGTTCAACTCTTCAGGGACATCCCTGCTTGTACTCAACATTTTTATAACATTTATACTTTTTAATTGATTCAGCTTTATTGTTTGCAATACAAGTCAATGGGAGCTCAAAGTGCTGAGTCAATGACACAGTCTTGGAGTGCCAACTTGGCAGCGCAATTGGGACATGCCCATACATAACTCCTGTTTGGGTTTTGTAGTGGCTTTGAAAATGCAAGGTTGCTTTGAACAGCGTGCTGTGAGAACTGTTGATAGTTTACCTCTGAGACAGCAGAGATGTAGTGTAGTGTTTAATATCTCAATCTTTGTAAAAGATTGGGTACATCTTCAGCTTATCACATCTGCCTAAGCTGTGTGTGTGTTCGATGTCAGGTCCCAGAGTGAAGAGGAATGTTGACCTTAAAATCTAGATTGTAACCACTGTACATTCCTACAGTATATCACAGTGTATGTAGTATAATAGTAGTATAATTAGCAATTTAATCTACCAATGATTTCTTTTTCTCATTTAATACTTTCTTAAAGGGACCGTAAGAACTTCTTGGCATACACCAAGAACACTAAAGACTTGTGCAAGTTTCCATCAGTTGTTATGAGTACATAACTTAGTGTTAATGAAGAAAGTTGCCTAGGAAACAGCTGTTTTAAAGCCACATCTAGACATTTTAGCTCACCTCTTATTAATGCTTCTTGTTTTATATCACATCTGTGTTATCTTTGTCTCCCATTGTCCTTTGCGACTGATGTAAAAACCACTGTGCTCCCAGCAAGCCCTTCTTTTTTTGGCCATTTCTAATAATAATGGCATATGGTATTCTTCCCTCAGGCATGAGTGAAATTGGGTTGACTGGAGTGCTTAAATGGAAACTTATTTTGAAAAGAATATCCAGAAATAATGGGGAGTTTATCATATAAATAACAAAAAGGGAGTGAGAGTAGGAGAAAATCTTTTGTTATATAATCCTGTACAGTATTAGTAAAATATGATGATAGTGATGACTGCATATGTTTAGTTCTGAAGGGTGATGAGATAAGGAAGGAAACTGGATGTTCCGGTTGGACCTTCAAGCATTCATCCTCCTGAGCAAGATAAGCTTTGTACAGGTACCCTTTGGCTCTTAATCTTCCTTCAGTGAAAAGAACAATGAACCAATAATGCCTGAAAAGCAAACAGGATTACTAAAGGTAAAAATGCCGTTTTGTGGGTCTTGAAACAGCAATGAAATGTGCACTTGAAACTTTACATGGTTTAATTTCTACTCAATTTTATGGATTTTGGAAACAAAGCAACTGGGAAAATTCAATTTTGTTGCTTAGTTTTACAAATAGTTCCACAGTTATTTAATTTTGCTGTGTAAGTACTGAAGCCTGTTATGTAGGTGCAAAAAGAACAGGTGACAAGTAAAACCTGTCTCTTCTATCCCACAGTCCAACAAAAAGCTGTTACAGAAATACAAAAGGTTATCATTTTGACAGTAGTAATATTTTAATATTTTACAAATGAAAGTGTCCCAACACATCCTGTATTTGCTTTACCATTGCAAATTATGCATTTCTTTATAATAACATGTATTTATAATACAGCACATCTTGAAAATCACAGTTGAAAAATGGCCTTTAAAAATAAATGTTCTGAAAAATGTCTATGTTCGACCCATATACAGTAACAGTGCCATTAAAACTTGGCTGATATGATCTCATGGACAAAAAAAAATCACTCGTCTCAATACTGACAGTATCTGATGATAATGTCATTTGATGTTCAGAGTTTAGAGGCAAAAATTGGCTTTGCCCTTCATGGACACTGGTCAGTGGATATAATTTTAAAAAAGCATTTTAAATGTAAAACTCAGATTGCTTTGCAGCACATCAAGTGGCAGATAAAGACCATTTGATGTCATTGTTCGAAAGTGGCACTGCTTACTAGGCAATTTAAAGAGAAGTTATATTAAACCTACATTATCTGTTTCAAATCAGAGTGAAATAGGTGAAACAGAGCCCAAGGTGCTGCACCATCCTGTCTGCATACTAATTTACAGGACTCTTCCTCAGGCGTGAAATGCAGGAAACACTGGTCTCTTCTTACATCTTACTCATCTACCCCTCATTAATGCCAAATTATTCTCAAGATAAGTAAAAAGAAATTATAAATGTTGGTGTAGGTCGTTACTAACAGAATATATACAGAGGAGACTTTTTAACATGCAGTGTTACCGTACCCTTCTATTTATACTCTCAGTAAAGTGTAATTATCAGGAAATAGAAGGAAACCTTATTGCAGGCACTAGAGACTGAGCAAACTGGATATGAATCTGCTTTTCTGGGTGGTTGCATTCATAACTAGTCATGCAATTCAGTTTTTCCTTGAGCTGTTGTATGATACAAACGTAGATTCAGAATTTATTGCAGTACTGTAGGCTATATCTTTACGCATCAAAAATAACTGAATGACTATATTTGGATCATAAATGTTGACTGAGAGCATCTTGGCTTATGCCCTTCATATTATTTAAACCACAGATGAACACTGCTGCTTCCTGTCATCTTGGATTAAAGTGTGAAAACATTTTTATTGTTAGCACTATTTGGTGTCCTGTGTTTAAGAAATCTGTGAATAACCTTGTGCCCATTGCACCACTCGTTCCACTGCGTCTCGCACAGCTTACTTTTTATCTCATGTACACACCTATCTGGGCTCCTTTTTTTTTTTTTTTTTTTTTTGACATCATTTATGCAGTATGAGGAAATACATTTGTTTCCTTCTACGGACAACTTAGAGAGCAAACATCTACAGTAAAAACAAGACAATCAACCTGTTGTGAATCATACAAATCAGTTTCCACACCACGCATTTTTCTATGTACGTATAATCTCTGTCATTCTGTATGAGATTGGTAAAGTAATTTTTCTATGTACGTATAATCTCTGTCATGCTGTATGAGATTGGTAAAGTAATTTGAATATCCTTCATTTATAACCTGTATCTTCACATTAAGTTTTCTGTCTATACTTTCAGTAAAGTAAACGAAAGGTTAGAGTGTCAGATCAATGGGAATTGGCCACAACCTTGGAAAATACTGTTGTGTAATCTGGCATGATTCCACCAAATGAAAACAGGAGGTGCCTCAAAGAATCTTTTAAAAACACTCAAGACAAAAGAAGTCACTGTCTCATCTCTGACAGTCTGTTCCCAGTCACTCAGTACATTGGCAGTTTGGGGAATGCAGAGGCTGGCATCCAGGTAGACGTAGGATGGTCAGTTTTATCTGAAAAGAGAACGCATTTGCCTGTCAGATGGACTGCACGGATGTATACAAACAGCGACGATGTGCTAGTGTTTTGTGTATGAACACTCAGTATACCTCGCTCTTGAGTGACTTGCTGATAAACATGTTGTACTCATCCACGCTGCTGACATGCAGGTCATTAATTGCCATAATTTGGTCTCCTCTGTGGAACAGGCACACTGTTTGTGGCTGGCCTGTCCACAATGACACACTGTGACACACAAGCACATGCTTTTAGAGTCATTCTGTAGCTTTCCTTCATGCACTATTTGACATTTGTACTATGGATTTATTGTTTTTTGTATTATATTCACACTATACATCCATATGAAATCCAGATTTTCTATAAATAGTGTTTGTCTTAGTAGCCGAGAAGTAAACCAGTGCAATTTTCTAGGTCTTAAGGGAGTTTGAGAATATGGACTTTGTACAATTATAGTTAAGTGCTGTTTGTAAATCTCACTTTGACTACATGCCCTAATTTCCACACAGTACAGCTCTGAAACCCACCACTCCTGCAGTGCTGCATTAAGCCTGACATTTCTACCTGCAAAAGGAAAAATGAGGACAAACAGCATTGCTACCAGCATCACCTGATGTGAACTGTTTTTTAAAATGAAGTCTGTGAGATGAAGACAGGCCGGCAGTAGAACAGACAGGAGTGAGTGTGGCACACACATATGTGGTCTTAGTGTTTTCATTAATGATTACGAATATAGAAAAACAAAAAATTTGAACAGGGAGCATTTGTCCCTGTATTCTTTTTCCTCTGGGCTGCAAAGGTTACACTTTCCCATATTTCTCAGTCTAAGCTGTCCAGTCAACAGTCCAACAACAATGAGGCAATTTTGTCTTTCACAGACAAACATACCTTGGTTTCCCATCCACTTCTGTTAGTGTCAGGTGTTTTTTCAAATCTGCCTGCTTGACCTTGATATCTCTCTCTTCTGGCATAATAGGGCCAAGGCTTGAGAAAAACACAACAAATGTTTAATTGCATTGTACATATTTTAATATGCATCTAAATCTTGACACTTCACACCCAAAGCAATTGAAATAGCTGACTTGTAAGAACGGTAAGAGGTGACCGTTTCCTTAGGTCCCACATTCCTAAGAACAGTCATTGTTTGCGTTACAATAATTTCTTCAGCGACGTCTCGACTCCAACTCCACCTTTAATTCCTCAGATGAAATTTAGGTTGTTTGTGATGTGGTGAATAAGCTAATAAAAGGTGAATTTTGTGCTTCATATGATCGCCTTCTTCCATTATACTGGTGTGAGTGTCTGTATAGGTAAGGACATCTAATTGTCTTTGAACAACCCATTTAAATTCTGGTTGCAAAGTTGTTTGAGCTATAAATGTTTCGGGTTGAGTGCTGGTTATAATTATTTTTCAGCTAAAGTCTGCTTTTGGAAACCTCCAGAAACCACTTAAACCAGTCCAGCGACATTTCAGCACTTGTTACATCATTCCTTTCTTTATATTTATTTTACTAAGTCATGTAAGAAATGGGGTGATGTCTTTTTTATTTGTTCTCTGTAGCCATTAAAAAGCTGTTTCTGACATTTTGATTGGCAGCAGGTGCCATAGTTTCAAATGTGTTGTTTATAAGTAGAGGGAGTGTTGAACGAGAGCAGTAGTGCAAGTAAGAATCTCACCTCTCAGTAGAGCTGTTTATTTCCAGTGTGCATACATTTTGTCCATCCGCCATGTCTACAGGAGAGCTGGCACTGGAGCTGCTGCTGGAGTCGGAAACATGTGTTTCTTCTCTATGAAAGGAAGTGATAGCATGGGAGATTTTAACATGAGCTCTCAGTACTTGTCTCAGTTACATTCAGGTAGCGGGCACGTCATCATCGTGGACATAATCAGGCAAAAAGATCATTATGGGACAGTGAGAATATTAAAGAGGTTCTCATGTGGCAGGAGTCAAGGCTAAAGCTCTATGTTGAGTACACCCACTGAAGCTACAAAATGATAAGAGGAAGAACACTATCTGAATCTGCATGCACTGGTGTGGGTGTGATTCACAGGCAGATAGCATTACAACAGATTGTGGCACTAGCAGAAGACAGAATTCCACATCCGCCCTTGGCAGAAAATAGCAACAATACAAAAGGAGGAAGTGGTTGATGAATGTTGCAGTAACTTTGTAAATGCCAAAAACCAAAGGTTTCCCACGGTTACATAAAAAAGAAACCAGATATTTTGAAGTTATTTAAAATAATTCTTTGGAAGAAGCAATTAATTTCCAAATCACTGTGGAGATACAACAGGACTTATAATTAAAAGACACTGAGTCTTTTGACCCATATGGTTAATGTGGTAGAAAAATTTGTTCAGCAGCTGGCCACTTAGAAAGACATCAGTGTAACAGATAATTTATTTGGCCTTATAGCAAGTTTAATAAAGCACATAGCTTTGGAGAGTATTTTTATATGAGAGATGGTGTCATGGAAGGTTGCCATGGAGATTGTGATCACCTACTGTGGTTATTAACACAATAGACTTAGTCAACAGGAAGGACATATTTGATTGGCTAAAACCTGCCAGGTAAGAAATGGATTAGAAGTTATTTGACACAGAGGCGTCAATTTGTTAAGTTGGGTGAATACCAATCGAGTGAGCCGGACATCGTATGTGGAGTGCCTCAGGGTTTTGTTTTGGGACCTAAATTATTTATATTATACATTAATGATATATGCAAGGTTTCTGATTTAGTGAAAGTGGTTTTGTTTGCTGATGACACTACCATATGGGCATCAGGTGAAAACCTACA
>NW_018127949.1:1255202-1260473 GCF_001952655.1 Monopterus albus
GTGTTTATGTATAAAGCCAGGAGCAATTTATTACCTGGTGGAATTCAAAAACTATTTAATGAAAGGGAAGGGGGATACAATTTAAGGGGTCAGTTAAATTTAAAAATTCATGCTATACGTACAACCAAAAAAAGATTTTGTATTTCCATAAGTGGGGTAAAACTATGGAATAATTTAAGTGTGGACATAAAAAATAGTAATAGAATTGACGAGTTTAAACATAAATATAAAGGTATGTGTCAATCAAGATATATGCAAGAACAGGCTCAATGATTAATTACATGGACAATTGTGGGTGTGGTATACATTTTGTAACCATTCTTTAGTATATTACTTGTGTGATGTAAGAATGTTAACACTGTTATATTCTTTTTTTAGTATAATATGTGTGTGTGTGTAGAAGTGAATCATTTATTGCTTGCAAACCAATGATGGTAAGATGATGTTATGGGGTAGGACTGGATAAGTCTGACTTCTTCCTACTCCATTCAAGCATGTACTAGGTATAAGCAAATTGATATTGGATTAGCATTTGTTGGATATGTGTAAAATTATGTGTGTTGACATATCAACTGTCTTTACATGCTTTAAAGAATAAATCAAATCAAATCAAGAAACAGAAGGTTTGTCATGCTGCATACTAGACGCAGCTATTAACATTATCTCACAATTACCACTTCTGTCCAGAGTGTCTAATGTAATAGCAGAAGTCACTTAATTTCACTTAAATACTTAGAGCAGTACTTTGTCTAAGTGTGAAAACATACTGTACATGGCTTTAGTTAGCATCATAGCAAATATGAGTTGCAGTGCAATCAAATGCAGCACATAGTAGTAGTATTAGCAGCTTTTATTATTATTATCATTAGTAGTAGTAGTATGCATGATAATAATAAAAATTATTAAGTGGTAGCTTATTAGGGATCTGACAATAATAAATAACAGCTAATATGTAGAAAATCTTAATTTGTTGTACCTGACCTGTAAAGCCAAGTTCACCTATTAATAACTCATGACTACAACTCAGTGATGTTAATCTATTTACCTGTCCTCGGTGTCATTCTCCTCATGAAACGGAGACATTTCCTCATATATCATCTGATCATCAGACCTCATTCGGCTGCCGAGGGTGGTGTTCTTTTGAACATCATGGTTCCTGGAAACATTTAGCACAATTAACTGCTTTCATTATTATTTACCTTTATCAGGAAACATGATTTGTCAGTGATCTCGCACTCTGTAAATCAAACTTACGCTGCTTGAGCCATCAGTCCATTTTTTTTACCTCCCTGCATTGTAGCATATCTACAAGAGAAAGATATTCAAATCAACAAACAAACAAAAGATATTAAATACTGTAGCACTGGAAACCACAATGTCAGCGTGAGTCACTTAAAACAAAGGTGACACAGTGTTTTTGTCTGACAAAGGGAAACACAAATTAATACTCACTCTGATTCATTCCAGTTGGCATGGAGTGACCCATTTTCCTAATTCACATCATTTGAAAAAGAAAAAAGGGAAAATTACAAGTTTTAGTTGTAATACATATTAGTTACAGTGGGCATTTTTCTGTATTTTCTGACTTTTTTAGATAAACTAATCAATCAAGAAAATAACTGGCAGTCTGATCAGTCTGAAAAATTAATAGTTTCAGTCTTACTTCTATTTGTCTTAAGTAGGATCTCGGATAATCATAGATTGGATTCACAGGCGCTGATGAACGTTTTCTGTTATAATCTTCACCCTGCCAATCAGTCACAAAGCAATATGACACCAAAAGGAAATCACATCCAAATACCTCAACTAATATTGCTTACTAATTACAAATAATCAAAACAAGATATTGCACCTTTGATTTTTCAATGTTGTTGGTCAAAGCACATGAAACGGGTTCAGACATGGACCGCATTTTAATCAATGGCTGAAAAAGAAAAAACGACATACATGGATTTAAGCAGCTACGTGTACAAAATGTTGTTGTTGTGTTGTGTTGTTACGTTATGTTATGCATGAGTCTCAGATTGACAGGATGCATGCATTTAGAAACATTAGCCACATTCTTAGATTTACTTGTAATGGACTACCTTTTCAGGCTCTGAATTCACTGAAGTGGCTGTATTCTTTTTCTTCATGAGTGGTTTTGAAATAACCTGGTAAAACAGAAATAGAGGTCTGTTTTCAAAACTTAAATAAAGAGCTGACTGTTAAACACAATTAATAGATGGCTGATGAAATGATATAGTGAACTTGGTGTCACTGAGAGAATTTAGACTGGGCACTTGAAATGCAGTGAGAATGGAGGTGATAACAGGAAATAAAGCAATAGACAAGGGCAAATAAAGGAGTGGAAGAAGAACAAAGCAACTCTTTGGCTGCTAAACCTTGTTAGCACTCATTTGAGCCAGGTGATGAGATATGTGAAACAGAAATATGATGCAAAATTAAAGAAATAGTTTGACATTTTGTAAAATACTTTTACTTTCTTTCCAAGAGTTAGAGGAAAAGATGGATGCCACTCCCATGGTGAGTGTTAAATGCTGCAGCCAACAGTCGGTTAGCTTAACTTAACTTGACACAAAGCCTGGAAACGGGGGTAATACATGAGCCACCTCTTATATTCATTAACATGGCACTTTGGTCAGTTTTGGTCATAGCTAGACTAGTTGTCTTTTCTAGTATTTATGCCAAGTTAGCTCATATTGATCTTCTCATCAAAATCTCTGCAAGCGGATCAATAGGCGTAAAGAAAAGACCAAGTGACTGAAATTCTCTAAACAATTAACAAATGTGTTAACATGCATTACTTTGGTGCATTATAAAATCAGGTTGAACTAATACTACAATATATAACCACGAGCACTAAAATAAATCAAAATTTTCAGATGTGATACCTGCGCTCCTCTGGCCCTTATGCATTGTGACACCGCACCTAAACCAACAAAAAAGAAAAACAGGACTATATTAGTGTCTGCCTCTTTAAAACACCATAAGATTATCCGATGGATAAACACAGCTTTTTTCTTTTGTAAACAGTGAAGGGATAAAAATAGACTCATATCACAAACAGGTAACATTCAAGATGTTAAAACATTGGTGCACTAATTAAAAAGAAAGACACAGAGTATTAAATTTTAAAACTCAAATATTTGTTCTTCTCTTTCTGTCTCATCATTTTTTGCATCTACACAAAGTCACTTTACAAATATAAAACCAAACATATGTTGACTATTTTGTATCACAAATAATTCCAGCACATGCATTACAAAATGTACATATATATATATATATATATATAAATATATAAACTCAGCATGCATACCTGCAGAGCACCTGTTCAGAGATTCTGCTCCCCTCGCCGTCACTGGCAATAAGTGATGCTGTATGAGGAAGCTGGGTATTTTCCTTCACCTGGCAAACAGTAGGAGGGTAATTATGCTGGGAACTGGAGTTTCTGGTTCGCTTTTAGAGATCTACCCGCTGTGTTGTTTAGCTGCGGATGTCCGTGCAAGGTTCCTTAAGGACCTTTTCCCCCTCAAAAACATATTCACAGTTTTTATTTTATTTATTTATTTATTCATATATTTATTTAGGACATTTGAGGATATAAGATCACATGCTCATGCAGATTACAGATGTGCTGTCATATCAGTGTCACAAGAGTGAAAAGTGTTAAATTAGAGTCCAACAGCTTGAAGATTTAAGGCACCACAAGAACTCTGGTGAAAAAACAAAACAAAAAAACCAACAGATTAATGTCAACATTCTGATCTCAAATGAGGACGTTCTGGTTTGTTGAATTCTAAAAAGAAAACCTCCATGTACACTATTGTACTCTGTCTTTCTGCATGACTGATATTTGACGTCATTAGACAAAGGAGAGCCGACTGCTTTTAGCACATTTGATGTCTTGATGCTTGGATATATGCAGTAGCCATCTGTGCTATGCATACTAAAGGTCTGAGGTCACAACAGACCATTTAAACAGGCATCAGGTAAGACTAATTTACTTTCGCACTTAAATCCCTTTGTGTACTTGGAATATTTGTGTAAACAGTACTGTGTATGAATTGTACATGAGCTAGAAACTCCACCAGTGTCTCAAACACTTCACAGAGTTCTTATGTGGGTCACAAGCGCACACACTATCACACATGATTCAAGGTCAGAGTCAGGTTGCTATAAATAGAGCTCTTATGAGCTTCTTGTTTAGTAGGACATGAAATAACTCTGACAGCTCGCCCAGTTCTTGTTTAGTAGGACATGAAATAACTCTTCTGACAGCTCGCCCAGTCAGCCTCCCTCTGTCTGAAACCCCGTTTTCTTCCTTATCATGAAGTTGAGATTCATGGCCTCTTCTTAAAATAACACGACGTGTTCGCAAGTGCACCAGGACAGTGGAGGCGATGGGTGGTAGATATGCAGCCTGTTCTCCACCTTCCTCTTGACAAAGCCTTAACATATGTGACAAGCATATAAAAGGCTTCACATGAGGTTTAATCTGCACCACTGTTGAGAGAATGAACATTAAGAGGGAGATGAAATGAAGTGAGCACTTTGGTTTCTTGAAATGTCACCAACACTTGTTAGCCCACCACCCTTAGACTTTTTCATGTTTGTTTACCTGCGGCTCTTGCACTCTTTGGAATTCTCTTGAATTCCTTCATCTTTTCTGAAAGCTGAAATGGTGATTATTAGAAGCATGAACTGCTGAATTTTAAAGTGAACAGTGAGATTTATTGTTTTAAAGTTTTTAGCAACTTGTTCCAAGTGTCAAGCATTTTCCTACTGTAAAAACAGCAGCCTTTAAATGTAGTCTGTTTAAGGTTATGCAAAAAATGACATACAACTCCTTATATAATTAATTCTTTATGTTTAATAGATAAAATTTTACATAAGCATTCCTCTGTTGTGAGGTTATTTAAAAGGTATTGGCACAAATGTTTAAAAAAACTGGGTCAGCTTATAGTTTCAATATAATTTCTTCATTCAGCTTTCAAAATCTTTTCAAATATATTCCTGAGGACAACAGCATTTAACACAGGAAAGCATTCAAAATTGTAACCTTAAAAATGAACATTTCCCTGCTTCAATTCCAAATCAAAACAAAGGGAGCAAACTTTCCTTTCAGCACAGGTTGGACTGATCAGAGAAGATTCAGAGGTTGTGTTTCGTCTTGGACAAGAATGAGGAATGCTAGTATCAATCACACTCCTCCCACTTATAAACATAGGTGTTGTGAAAATAATTAAATATGACTGATAAAAAATA
>NW_018127949.1:1260656-1268968 GCF_001952655.1 Monopterus albus
TGTTTTCAAAACTTAAATAAAGAGCTGACTGTTAAACACAATTAATAGATGGCTGATGAAATGATATAGTGAACTTGGTGTCACTGAGAGAATTTAGACTGGGCACTTGAAATGCAGTGAGAATGGAGGTGATAACAGGAAATAAAGCAATAGACAAGGGCAAATAAAGGAGTGGAAGAAGAACAAAGCAACTCTTTGGCTGCTAAACCTTGTTAGCACTCATTTGAGCCAGGTGATGAGATATGTGAAACAGAAATATGATGCAAAATTAAAGAAATAGTTTGACATTTTGTAAAATACTTTTACTTTCTTTCCAAGAGTTAGAGGAAAAGATGGATGCCACTCCCATGGTGAGTGTTAAATGCTGCAGCCAACAGTCGGTTAGCTTAACTTAACTTGACACAAAGCCTGGAAACGGGGGTAATACATGAGCCACCTCTTATATTCATTAACATGGCACTTTGGTCAGTTTTGGTCATAGCTAGACTAGTTGTCTTTTCTAGTATTTATGCCAAGTTAGCTCATATTGATCTTCTCATCAAAATCTCTGCAAGCGGATCAATAGGCGTATTTCACAAAATGTCAAACTATTCCTTTAATGTGGTTTGTCATCAGCAGGTGAGGAACATACGAAAGACCTCAAATATTTACCTCAATTATTCGCTGCCCATTAGACAAATCCTTTAAGAAGTAAGAAAATACATCAAGTAATTATTGTTAAAGGTAGTGATGTATCTGGTAAGCAAATGTGATAGAGCCCATACCAGAAAACGCAGAGCAAGAGCTTTGTTTGTATAATCGTTTACAAAACATCATGAAAAATTAAAATCTAAATGTACCTCTGCATTGTTCATTTTATGTGGTCGGTTCTTCAGGGCATCATACAGGACAGAGAACCAGCTGTCCACTTCCTCACTACAAGAAAGAAGAACAAAAAGTGCCATTTTTAGAGGCCACAAATTATGTTATTGCATTTATTTTAAAATTCAATTCCAAAATCAAATATAAAGTGGAAATAGAGACATTTAGTAGCAATCTGGGGTGAGAAGAGTGGAAGGCTGATCTATTATCAGCTGATAGACTATTACTATATAGGAAAGCAGCACCATAATTTCATTTTGGTTGTTAGAACTCCCAAAATAGTAAATGATGTAAAGGGCAGGGGGAGATGATTTAGTGAGGAAGACTGGCCAACCTAGCTGTGGCCTGAATGTTGTTTACACCAGCAGTGCTTTTAAAATAAATTGTTTTTCTGCCCATTGCCATTGCAAATGTTATTGTAAGTGATTGAAGTTCATTTTGAAAAATACACATACGCTATAAACTGTGATCAGGTATTACAGTGGAGTGACAACAGGCTTTTGATTAGGTCTTTTGGTTAGTGGGTGTGTATGCATTTCTAGTGTGGTTTGTTATGTCTTTTTATTAATACAGTGTCATACAATGCATGGAGGTTGGTAAAAGAGCTATAAATTCCTTCTATACTGCCCATAAAAAGTGGACTGACCTGGTCTCTCCAACAAGGAAGTAGTCCCGGTCTGTAGTCCTGATGTACAGCACACAGGATGGGGAGCACTTGAAGTTCTTCTGGACCCAGCTCCATCTCTGGTGGTATTGAGGGCTCACAAACAACATTGAGATTCTAAATGATACAGATACAACATGCATATAGGTTTCTAAAGAGATTTGGGGAAATATAGTTTGAATCTTAGCTTATATTCTCAATATTTTATTCTCTTCAGGCTATATAGAAAATAAAAACAGAAAATTGCCATATTGTGGCCTGTGTGATCACATACTGCGACAAGTCTATCTCTCCAAGTGGTCTGTCCATTTCCTCTGGCCTCTTGAAGTAACTCAGTTGATGTTCCTGGTCGTTGAGTTTGAACAGCACAAAATAGCGCTTCTTCCATGATTTCTGCACAACAAACATGATAAAAATAAATAACAAAATGTAACACAATGCAAACATAAAGAACTGAAATATACTGCATTCATTGTGCCAACTCTTATAACCTCCTTCTTCAGTCGTTTTGAGGGAGGAGACTTGAACAGGAATCCAGATTTTATTTCTGTTGCAACTCCAACTGGTCTGTAAAATCTTGCACTTCCTCCTGAGAGCAAAAAAAAAAAAGCCTATTGTTTTGTGATCATTTGTTTAAATCTCTTGTTGGTTAAAGGAATCAATATTTTTCCCTGTAGGGACTCTGTAGGAAACCAGCAAAGGATTTAAATAGGAAGAAGTTATGAAAAAACAGAAAACTACTTAGTTACAAAAAGTCAAAAAAGTAGCTCAAAGAAAAGACCAAGTGACTGAAATTCTCTAAACAATTAACAAATGTGTTAACATGCATTACTTTGGTGCATTATAAAATCAGGTTGAACTAATACTACAATATATAACCACGAGCACTAAAATAAATCAAAATTTTCAGATGTGATACCTGCGCTCCTCTGGCCCTTATGCATTGTGACACCGCACCTAAACCAACAAAAAAGAAAAACAGGACTATATTAGTGTCTGCCTCTTTAAAACACCATAAGATTATCCGATGGATAAACACAGCTTTTTTCTTTTGTAAACAGTGAAGGGATAAAAATAGACTCATATCACAAACAGGTAACATTCAAGATGTTAAAACATTGGTGCACTAATTAAAAAGAAAGACACAGAGTATTAAATTTTAAAACTCAAATATTTGTTCTTCTCTTTCTGTCTCATCATTTTTTGCATCTACACAAAGTCACTTTACAAATATAAAACCAAACATATGTTGACTATTTTGTATCACAAATAATTCCAGCACATGCATTACAAAATGTACATATATATATATATATATATATAAATATATAAACTCAGCATGCATACCTGCAGAGCACCTGTTCAGAGATTCTGCTCCCCTCGCCGTCACTGGCAATAAGTGATGCTGTATGAGGAAGCTGGGTATTTTCCTTCACCTGGCAAACAGTAGGAGGGTAATTATGCTGGGAACTGGAGTTTCTGGTTCGCTTTTAGAGATCTACCCGCTGTGTTGTTTAGCTGCGGATGTCCGTGCAAGGTTCCTTAAGGACCTTTTCCCCCTCAAAAACATATTCACAGTTTTTATTTTATTTATTTATTTATTCATATATTTATTTAGGACATTTGAGGATATAAGATCACATGCTCATGCAGATTACAGATGTGGTGTCATATCAGTGTCACAAGAGTGAAAAGTGTTAAATTAGAGTCCAACAGCTTGAAGATTTAAGGCACCACAAGAACTCTGGTGAAAAAACAAAACAAAAAAACCAACAGATTAATGTCAACATTCTGATCTCAAATGAGGACGTTCTGGTTTGTTGAATTCTAAAAAGAAAACCTCCATGTACACTATTGTACTCTGTCTTTCTGCATGACTGATATTTGACGTCATTAGACAAAGGAGAGCCGACTGCTTTTAGCACATTTGATGTCTTGATGCTTGGATATATGCAGTAGCCATCTGTGCTATGCATACTAAAGGTCTGAGGTCACAACAGACCATTTAAACAGGCATCAGGTAAGACTAATTTACTTTCGCACTTAAATCCCTTTGTGTACTTGGAATATTTGTGTAAACAGTACTGTGTATGAATTGTACATGAGCTAGAAACTCCACCAGTGTCTCAAACACTTCACAGAGTTCTTATGTGGGTCACAAGCGCACACACTATCACACATGATTCAAGGTCAGAGTCAGGTTGCTATAAATAGAGCTCTTATGAGCTTCTTGTTTAGTAGGACATGAAATAACTCTGACAGCTCGCCCAGTTATTAGCCTCCCTCTGTCTGAAACCCCGTTTTCTTCCTTATCATGAAGTTGAGATTCATGGCCTCTTCTTAAAATAACACGACGTGTTCGCAAGTGCACCAGGACAGTGGAGGCGATGGGTGGTAGATATGCAGCCTGTTCTCCACCTTCCTCTTGACAAAGCCTTAACATATGTGACAAGCATATAAAAGGCTTCACATGAGGTTTAATCTGCACCACTGTTGAGAGAATGAACATTAAGAGGGAGATGAAATGAAGTGAGCACTTTGGTTTCTTGAAATGTCACCAACACTTGTTAGCCCACCACCCTTAGACTTTTTCATGTTTGTTTACCTGCGGCTCTTGCACTCTTTGGAATTCTCTTGAATTCCTTCATCTTTTCTGAAAGCTGAAATGGTGATTATTAGAAGCATGAACTGCTGAATTTTAAAGTGAACAGTGAGATTTATTGTTTTAAAGTTTTTAGCAACTTGTTCCAAGTGTCAAGCATTTTCCTACTGTAAAAACAGCAGCCTTTAAATGTAGTCTGTTTAAGGTTATGCAAAAAATGACATACAACTCCTTATATAATTAATTCTTTATGTTTAATAGATAAAATTTTACATAAGCATTCCTCTGTTGTGAGGTTATTTAAAAGGTATTGGCACAAATGTTTAAAAAAACTGGGTCAGCTTATAGTTTCAATATAATTTCTTCATTCAGCTTTCAAAATCTTTTCAAATATATTCCTGAGGACAACAGCATTTAACACAGGAAAGCATTCAAAATTGTAACCTTAAAAATGAACATTTCCCTGCTTCAATTCCAAATCAAAACAAAGGGAGCAAACTTTCCTTTCAGCACAGGTTGGACTGATCAGAGAAGATTCAGAGGTTGTGTTTCGTCTTGGACAAGAATGAGGAATGCTAGTATCAATCACACTCCTCCCACTTATAAACATAGGTGTTGTGAAAATAATTAAATATGACTGATAAAAAATACAAAGCGTGAAAAGGGGAAAGTATAATAATAAATGAAAGCTACTGCTAAACTTGTCCCCTAAACATGCAATCGTGAGTATTTTAAAACATTTCAGCATCAGTGACAGAGTATGTTGCAGACATGGATTGGCTACCTCTGATCGACAGACTTTGAGACAATAAGAGTGTATCTGCATAAACAAACTTTATGTTAACTGCATTGACCAGAAGCAGGTGTCTTATACCAGATAAGTCAATTTACTAAATTGTGCAATAAGGTCTGCAGTTTTTAAGGTCCACTAAGTGGTCAAAATAATATAAAAGCAATTGCATCGTTTCCTCTTTTTGTGACTTTGGATTTTAAATAATTCTAAAACAAAGCTAAATTTAAAAAATAAAAATAGTAAAACATTGCTTGGCATGTGTTACTACACTATTGTTTATAACAATGTGTAACACTAATTTACAGTGAAATGATGTGGCATTTGTTCTTGTGCCAAGAAAACTAAATTTGGAGGGGTCAGGCCTTATACATGCACTTGAACCAAAATCTCATAGAACTAATCACTACACAGCAAAGGATCACATCTTCTCAGCCACACATGGAAGATTGCATTGGCCCACTTTGTGGGACATTAAAGAACCTGAGGATGCCAGCATGCTGCTGCCAACTTAAACTTGCTAGGAAGACTGAGACACACCTTTGGCAAGAGCATCATAGTCATGTTTCTGCTCAGATGAGTGTTGTCACTGTCTTTGTCTTTTTTGACAACTGAAAACATTAAAACAAAGACATCTAAAAATGATCTGATATATTTTCCAGATGTTTTTTTTTGCCTCTAACAACTGATTAGATCAGGTTTGTAATCAAGGCAGTTCCTTCATCTCTCCTATGGGAAATAAAGGGTTTGTTGTAGTGCCTTACAAAGTCATACTAGATAAATTAAAAGATAAAGATTAATTTATAAGGCTTTAAAAATAAAAATAAATCTCACCTGGTTTCTAGTTCATTTTGCTGTGTAACAGTGACAGAAGCATTGGACTGCATTAGACATGTTTATGGTCTGTTTTTGGAGAGATTACTCTCAAATCAACCAAATGTCAATTATATCAGTTACTCAGAATCTGATTACATGCAATAACTGCTAGTGCTGACGACTGCCTGTCCTTGCCTGCCATTGTCCATTAGGTATAGCCCCTTTCAGCAAATGCTGGAAAACAGAGAGAGACAATCAGATATGATTCACCAGACCCACGAAACTGGCAGCGAATCTTCTAGGCTGGTAGAATAACATGAATATTTCACAATGCCTGTTGACAAAGATCAGATCAACCAATTATTCTAAAGAATACCCTGAAGAAGAGTGAGAAGTTTCACCATTAACACGTGAACATGGAGTTCCACTGTAAATTTTTTTTTACGGAGTTCTGGTTTTCAGGCCCAGCTACACACCCAAATCCCTGAATGCTTCGACCGTTTAGTCGGTCCCTGAAACAGTCAATCAAGTCAGTCAGTCAGTCAGTCAGTCAGCCTGTGGTGTCATACCATACAGTCAGTGATGTTGCCGGTCAATTGAAATACAGCTCTTTCGTCAGCATAGAGACCACACAGGGAATCTGCTTCTTATCACTATAGCGTGGGTCTTCAGACCAGGACTCAAAGTCGGTGGCCACCATGTAGTTGACCCGCGTCAGGATCTGCATTATCTCCAGCTGCTTGCCATGCTCCTTGAGGACATTGCAGAGCGCCTGCACAAACCAGGAGCCACGCCCAGGGTTCCTCCATGAGTAGTACCCTAGAAAATCAACACGAGTTTGCACTGAACGTAGGCTCTGAAGGGTCTGCTCACTGATACACAGCAGAGTTTTAAAATGAGTTTTAATTTAAAACTGTGGTTTACCTGGCACAGTGGAGTAGGCAAAGAGAAAATCTGCCTCTACAGGGATCTTGTGTCTTGGATTAGCATCTGTCTCCACAGTGTCGTTTGGCGGACCCGAATCTGTCTGTATACCATCATCAAAGTCAGAACCCCGACAAGCCTGGTGAAGTAAATGAAATGGCATTTCATTGCTGAGTAGCTTACACAATAAGGACCTGGTGAAGCAATTAAAAATTAACCTCTGAAAAATGATGGCAATATCTTTACACTAACTATGGCCCGTCTGTGGGGAGCTACTAAGAGCTTGTCTACTCAACAAAAATGATTTTTTTTTTTTTTTATTTGACCCCTACGCAGAGCATTTGGGTGGTGAACTTGACACAAATCTACAACTTAATCATCAACTGCAACACAATCCTTCTTATGACACTGTCATTTATAATTGAAAGTCTTCAGAACTGTGTACCTGGATAAAGAAGAGTTTTGGCTTTCCAACTAAGCTTTTGCACACGTCTCCCTTGAACAGCGAGGTCAAGGTCTTGATGGGCATGGCTTTGTCTGTGCCGTAGATTGTGCCCTCCTCCCCATGGCTTAGCAGGATACAGGCAAAACAGGAACTGCCACTGTGGTCTTCCTTCGAGGCTGACACACACACACACAAACACTCATTAAACTTCTCCAAATGAACATGTAATCTTCGTAACTAAAAGACCTCACTTGAAATTCTTTTAGCCATTCATCTTTTACATTTATAGTGATATAAAAGATAAAAACCACTGGAGCTATTTGAAGTGTCCAAAAGGGTTTATTCTCAGAAAAGCATTAATGCACTAATAAAATGTCTTACAATCTATATATTTATTTTGAAATTTGTTTTGTAGAACTGAAGTTTTTAAGACAGAAAAAAAGGTTAGGTGTAACCAAATTCATTAGGATTTGCCTATTGTCCATGGCTAATTATTATTGGATGGAAAGACATACTAGAGTGTGGATACCCAAACTGTACCTGATGGGACCTGTCAATACCTGAGGGTTTGGGCCATATTCAGACAGAAATGTAGAAATTATGTTCAGGTCAGGCCGGGTTCGGACATGTAGGTCAAACTTTAGGCTAGACGGCTGGAGTGCTTAAATGTCAGCTTTGTTTAATGATAAGGGAAAAACACCATACAACTTCATCTGCATCAGGCTCAGTTTGGGTTCGGACATTATATACTATAAGTTTGCCGGGTCCGGTTCAGGTTTGGCTGCCACAGTCTCGGGCAAGGGTTGGGTTCGGATAGAAATACCCAATCCATACTCTAAGACATCTCGGGAAGCTACTGCTCTTAGGTCCCAGTGCCAGAT
This sequence comes from Monopterus albus, assembly GCF_001952655.1. Classification (NCBI taxonomy): domain Eukaryota; kingdom Metazoa; phylum Chordata; class Actinopteri; order Synbranchiformes; family Synbranchidae; genus Monopterus; species Monopterus albus. The sequence goes on from NW_018127949.1 coordinate 1,268,640, forward strand.
GGGAAAAAACTGCAGTTTCTTAAGAACAGCAGCCATTTAAATGCCAAAATTGTCCGAAATGGCGCGCGTAATGCGGCCGAAAAGTGTTAGGTGAACTCAATTAAATGGCCAGACGAGGAAGTGTTAAACAAAACCGTCTCTTTATTAAGAGAACTAACGTTGAACAAAAGAAAATCATACAAGACACGGTGAAAACACAAAACTCACATGTCCTTAACAGTCGGCAGTCAGAGCCAGCAAACAAAGAAAAACAAAACCCCAAAAAACAAGACAACCACAGGGGACCACAACACTGACAAGGGGAACCCGGACCAAAGTCCAAAAAAAAA
>NW_018127949.1:1270148-1273635 GCF_001952655.1 Monopterus albus
AAACAAAACCGTCTCTTTATTAAGAGAACTAACGTTGAACAAAAAACCATACAAGACACGGTGGAAACACAAAACTCACGGTCGGTATAACAGTCCGAGATCAGAGCCAGCAAACACATACATCCAGGGGAATCCAAAACGCGTTGTCCAAAGATAAGTCCGTTAAGCCGATACACTGAAGCAGTCCGAAATAAGAGGGCAAGGCAGAACAGAATAATCCAAGGAAGCAGTCCGGGTCAGAAACACAAGATACCAAAACCGAAGGAAAGCTGGAAAGTCAGAGCTGGGGTCTAGAACAATCTGGCAGCGTCCTTGTGGGAGGACGCTGCCTAAATAGAGGTGTAAACAGGTGCAAACAATAACAAAGCAGGTGAAACTAATGTGAGTAATGAAGAACGTAAAAAGACCGAAACTAAGGTGAAACAAAAAGAGGAAGTAACGTCAAAATAAAAGCCGGACGGGAAGCAGCGGAACTGAATCATGACAATAATCATATCATACAGATGTAACCACAGTGATGTTTATTTGTGGGTTGTAGTCTAGATGTCATCCTGCCAACATCTGAGCCAGGACAAACCTGGCAAAGCCATTTTTAAAGTAGCCATCATTCAGTTTCAGGGTTGATAGATAGGCCAGCAACTACAGTACTATAGGAATGACACTATGAAGGAACAATTATTTTCTTGAACATTCTTCCATTTTATAAACTTTGTACAGTTTGTAAGAACAAGTGAGAAAAATGGCTTAAGTGACATCTCAGAATTACAGAGAACTTTACTACTCACCTTCTGTCAGAAGACGCTCCATCTTCTCACATGTCTGATCATTGTGGAGGAAGACATCGAAGCCCAGGCTCTTGAAGCATTTGAACAGCTCACCTGCATCTATATCCGTGCCATTGCGTATATTCATCCCTGTAGAGACAGTCTACTGAGATCACACTCTTTATGCAATAATACTGAGCAAAACAAAAATGTAACAGTGCGTTGTGTTTGAAACACATCTGCTGTACCTGTCCTTTTGTCAAAGTGTTTGTTGTTGATGATGATGCACTTTCCCACTCGCTGCTGACTCATTTTATACTGGAATGTTGGTAAAACAATTCTGTACAGGCTTTCAGAGGATTTGTCCTGCTCCCGTGTGTGGCCATCCTTATTGTTCTTACTAATAGACTCAGACAGAAACAAAATATTAAGAAAAGTGAACATGTCTGTGTTCACATCATTAATATACTGTACAATTTACCACTAAAGTACTTCAATATTACCTATACTTTGCAGCAGTAACAGACATTTTTAAGTGCAGCTACACTTATAATAATGCCGACATAAAACATATACAACAGGCTACATTCATAACAATATTCTTACTAAAAGTTCTTAACATTACTGTCTTTTAGACCTTTTAAAACAACCTATAAGAAAACAAAAAGCAAAACAGATAGAGGAATAGAAACAGGAATGAAAATGACATATTAGAAAAAATGTGCTCATCTACAATCAAGCCAGTAAGTGCAGAGAAAACTTCCATCATGCTGACTTGCAAAGTAAAAGCCTGAGAAAATATCCTTGACTCTTAAAAGACACTGTCATGCTATCTAACCCCAATGTTTCTACACAACAGTTACTTCGACATAAGTAAATGTCAACACAAAGAAAACTCGCACTGAAAACACTCAGAAACCAAAAGTACCTACATTTTCCAATAAAGCATTAATGTCACGGCAAAATTTGGTCACAGCAATCCACTGCCGGGTTCAAGAAAAAAACTACAACATTTTTGCTTATTGTAGATATTAAAAAATCACAACCACATCAATGTAGAGTGAGAGGAAATCTTCTAGGAGTGGTAATTCTCACAAATCTGTCATATTTTTATTCTTTAAAAGATCCAGCCATATAGCTAAGCCAGCGGTGGTCCATTGGGGGCTCACAAAATCCAGGCTCATTCCAGAAGAGCCTAGTCATCAGGTTACTCCAGCATGGAAACAATGCACGGCGATCATGCACATACACTCACAGGCAGCCCAGCTGTATTCTAACAAACATGATCCAGAACGTTTTGAAGCCCCCTTTCCACTTCTAAACTGTGCAAATAAACTGTACCAAACATCTGAGTGAGGGTGGGCAAACAGCTACAACTGTTTTACTGTGGGATGGCCATGGCTGAAAGAGCAGCATGTATGGGGATGGTGAAGTGGAATATGAGGCCGTTGTGCGTGTCTTACCTGGGTTCGTCATTAAGCTCTATGCCACTCTGCATCTGAAATGCGTCGGTTTTGTCTCGTTTCTTTATTTTTCCCCCCCAAAAAAGAGTATGCTTCTCCAGACTCGGCAACTTAATTTTTGACTGTGTGCTAGGATACTGACATGCTCTCTGTACTGGATGGAGACCGGACTGGGCCAGTGGTTGCTGAGGACAGGGGTGGCGTACTGCGAGCTGCCTGAGTCAGCAGCCTTGCCACCACACCAGTGCTTTCTAAAGGCCTATTCACACATGGCCCCTGTGCCTTGCTACCTGCAGAGGTCAGACAGGGCAACAAGTGCCTAACTACCTCAAGCTTTATACTAGATGGACAAGAAGGGGTACAATTAAAAATGATACCTCCTCAGAAAACCCCCTTGTTACACACCATAGCATACTATACAACTAACCAAAAAGAAATGTTTAATGCAAGATTCCAAACAGCTGAGATGATTATCATCGTGGTCTTTATGATAATATATAAAATTCCTTTACAGGTGACACAGTATGGCAGGCATGATCAATTCTGTGGAATCATGAGTTGGTTGTTTGTTGGTCATACCACACACCCACATGTACAGTAGAGAAGATGGTATGAGTTTTATGTAATACTTCTAAATATGGTACCTGTTTGTTTATCTGGTTGCCATGACTAAGTGGCTAGCACAACACATACCATTCAGCAGATAAACAGCTTTAAAACATTAAATGTACGCTAATTTCTTAATATACTATGATAGGTTTGTCTTTAAGTAATTATACAAAATTTTAAAAAGATAAAATCCAAGACTACGTTTTTGTTTTGTTTTACAATTTAAAATCTTTCTTAAAATCATTCCTTGTTATTCCAACAGTTTGGGGTAAAAATACCAAATGCCAAACAGAGGACAGACTTTAACAACAAAGGTTCACAGTGCCACCTTGTGGGTTAAACTGGAATAACCAGAGGCTACTCCAGTCAATCACACTGAATTCACATAGCCACAATGTTACACTCTGCTATAACTTACCATCTAATTTTTCAGCAGCCAGCAATATAACACTCATCCTGTGCTATCAAAATAACTAATAATTTTCATGCACTCACCTGGGAGGGATTCATAATGAAAGTTAAAGCTACAATAAATTATTACAAATTGACTATTAACTGAATTTGAAGTGACTGTGTGAGTTTTTCCTCATGAATGTGTTTTTCCTTATGGAGGTACAGTTGATATATTGAAGCGGAAGTCACCTCCCAAAC
>NW_018127949.1:1273664-1277234 GCF_001952655.1 Monopterus albus
CGTCTGTCACGTCTCCCAGCATCTCTTCACTTTGCTCAACTTCACTTCCAAGTTCAGCTGCCACAGCAGGTTCTCCAGCCATCTGCAGTTAGCACACGTATTGCATTTTAGGTTTTGGAAGGTTTAACTTGCTGTACATCATGTTTTAAAAACAACTGCACTATGGCTAAGATCATTTTAACAGGAACGCCATTTCCTCATTTCCCCAGTTACCTACTGCCGAGGGTGGTTGTTAAAATAGTTTTACAGTAGTATAAACTATTATGTTGTTACCCCATAATTAAGTAACATTCGCTAGTTTAATTACCAGTTTAGTCAGTTAACATTAATAGTTAAACCGAATTTGTTAGTTCCTGTTTTATTAGTAGATAAAGACAAAGTAATGGCAAGAGTCGATAGCTGTCAATCAAAATCATTATCAGCGACGACGTTAGCATGAACTTACACTGTATCACTCGTTTGTTTACACTGTTCCTCTTTAACTTAGCTATTGCGCAAAAATTGATTGTAGGTCGATTTTCCCTCTTCAAAGAGTTCGCTGAGTTTCTGTTCCTCAGAAAACCTGAGAAGGCGAAAAGGACGCGCGGTGCGTAACTACGTCAGAACGCTGCGTCACTCAGGTCTAGTGTGTTTTCTCCAGCGTCTAACATGTGAAGTAAAAAGAGCTCTAATTATTATAGAAAAATTTAACCAGTGATGTTATAAATCTGTAGAATTAAAGCTATGCACAACGTCTCATCCATGAGAATATTAAAGAGATCATAAACATTCCAAACGGTTGGTTATTGCACTCAGTATTGGCTGCAGTCATCATAATGCAAGAGTAACAAGATTTAATCAGTCAACACATAAGTTCTACTAGTCATCAGATACCCTGCTGGTATAGTGAACTGGCCAAAGGAGGACATCCAGGCTGCTGATGCGAAGACCTGGAAACCCCTCAAAATGCGCAGAGCCTTCCACCCAAAGTCCATCACCCAGAGACTGTACACCAGCTGGAAAGAGGGTGGATGGGGCCTGGTGAGTGTCATGGTGGCCTTAAAATACTACAGAATGATTTTAGACAAAGAAAATCTGTCTTTTTAAGTGGCCCAGTCAGAGCTGTGGAATGACCTCAACAGAGGCAGTCACAACAGCACAAAGTACCTTCTGAACATCATGCTGTTCTGAGCTGCAGCTACTAGAAATGCTTATTTGAAGTTATTGTCACCAGCACTGTGGATGTTAATGGTTATGTTCAGTAAAGACACAAAAGATTATGATTGTTTTTGTGTTATTATCTTAACACTGTATTTGTCTATACTTTTAGATCTATCTGTCTTGCTATCTATCACCATTACCCAATGAATGACACTCTTATTTTGTAGTATTTGTCATGGTGAGATGACAAAAGTTGAACTAGCTGTCCAACTCAGGACCATTACATATATGCAGTGACATCTGAACACTCTCTCTCTCTCGCTTCTTTCTGCAGACAGACAGATGGACTCAACCAATCCTTGAGCACAGGCCATGAAAAGGGGCTGGTCCATAATGGGACACAGTGTCAAGTAAGAGACAGTTTCAAAGTTTCACAGTCACAGAACTAAGTTTACTGCCACCAGAGACACACTGTCACCACTGCCTGGACATCACTGCCAGTTCCTTCACTAAGCTGCTGCCAGCCTGCCTGACCTGGTTCTTGTTTTTAGCCGACATTTCAGACTATACCTTTTCTGATATTTTTTGTGAAGGTTTTCTGGGAAAAGGACAAACATTCACCATGCAGTCCTGTGCAAGATGTGGGTTTGTGGTCTACCCAGCTGAGAAGATCAACTGTATTGACCAGGTAACAATGGAAGGTTTTGGGAACATGTTTCTAGAGATGGTAGGAGGGTGTTTAGCCCTAAATATCCACTCTAAAATACAAGAAAATTGCCAGAGTATGGTATAAACCTTCAATCAGCAGCTGAATGGTATTTTGAGTTGTTTTAAAATAACAGTCAACCTCAATTATTGAAATTAATTAATTACTTTGACCAAAGTCATATTTCCTAAGTTTGAGACAAGAACTCAGATGTCAGAATAATGTAATTTGTTTCTTCTGTCAGAACTGGCACAAATCATGTTTTCACTGTGAAGTCTGCAAGATGGTCCTCACAGCCAATAACTTCGTCAGCCACAAAAAGAGGCCATACTGCTCTGTGTAAGTACTGGTGACGGTAACAACTGGGTCTAGTTGTTCAGAAAGTTTAATCTGGATCAGAATGATCCAGATTTAGAAATCCCATATTTTGTTACCAACAAATAAAGATAAACATGTATACATTATTCACAGATTTGTGGACATTTAGAACATGTATTTTAAGTCATAAAAAGAATAAATATCCATTAGTAAAAAAAAAAAAACTAAACTCAGAGATCTTCATTTGTGGCAGATCTCAAGGCTATACTGAAAGGCTTATTAGGTAACCTAATATTTACTTTATTTACTCTATCACTATAAAGATTAAACAAGTGAAGTGCAAATATAAATAAATGTATCTATATTACATGATACAAATGGTAAATTGTTGTATTATTTGACCAACTAAAAAGTTTTGAACAACACAGACTGAAAGTTTGATCCAGATCATAACCAAGATTGGATTATGTAATGTTATCCAATGAGTTTTTTTTTTTGTTTTTTTTTGGATAACCCATTTTCATGATTTGATCCAATCTGATAACTGAAGTCTTATCGGATTACTTCTGAACAGCTAGGCCCTGATGATAGATATTCATTCACTGGCTATAGTCCCAAAAACTGATAGAAAATCTGTCTGACTCTGCTTTAGAGAGAAAATAGAACCCTTTCCATTGCTGCTTATTTTAATGAATTTGTATAATAAAATGACTCCTCTTTATGTCTTGTCCCTCCAGACATAACCCAAGGAACAACACATTCACAAGTGTCTATGAAATCCCTATCAACATCAAGGCAAAGAAGCAAAGCAAGGTGAGCAGTGAGGTGAGATGATGTCACATGTGAGAAAACAGCAGGAGCAGCGTCAGACAAAGCGATTTGGCCTTGATCTGAGTCAAGGTGTATTGTTGGCAAGCTGACATAAGTCACTGTACATCCTATGAGAGAAATGATCATTTATCTTCGGTTTGTCATGTGGAGATGGCGATTCATACTAGGCATTGTGTTGCTTTAGATCATTACTGATGTTTTCTTTATAGAAGGTGTTGATGCATATGCTTTATTACAACTGGTATCCTAATATATTCTCATTTAGTATAACAACATTTTTGTATGGGCAAATGGTTTAAAAATCTCAAAATGTACTTGGAAATAGATAATTCTGCATTTCATTGCATCACTCAGGGTCACACAAATCCACTGGTAACCTCATAGAAGACTAAGATTTTAAGATTTATTAATCTGCATATACAGATGCATTCACAAAACTCAAGACTAGAGCCTAAACAGATGTATCCATTACTGTAAGATCTAAAAGGTCTCATTCCTTCTTCACAAGTGAGAGAGAAAAAGGTGGACGGCTGCTCCGAGTCTGTGGTGACGGCAGCGGTGTGGAATGGAGATTG
>NW_018127949.1:1277245-1283412 GCF_001952655.1 Monopterus albus
GTGTGACCGAGCCGACGCGCCCCCCCCCCCCGGTTAGCCAACTTTGTGTTTCAGGGGGCTAAAATTATACATCAGGAAAAACAGCCTCACATCCCGTCCTCTCCCCTGCCCTGCCACCTGTTCTGGTCTGTCTGAGTCTGTCTGTGGCTACATGTTCATGCTATGCTTATATTAGCAGTAGGCTAGCAAGCTCATCAGCTACTGCTTTATGCCACCAGAGAGTTATGGGACTGGTTGGGGTGATATCTGATCTGATGGCTGACTTCACGCCACACTGAGTGACCCTCAGCCCTGTCTGGCTGAACACCTAAAATATCTTATTTTGGCAAAAATGTAGCGCTTAGCTTTTAACTATTTTCTAGATATGGTTACCTTGAGTTTCAGAAAGTTGTACCAAATGTTTATTGTTAGCAAGTTCTCTCCCTTATTTCCTGGTGTCCAGCCATTCTTATTTTAGTTTTGAACATTTTTACAATTTAAGGATCCTTAGCAAACAGCTCAGTCTCATCACTCTGTGCCCTATTTTGGATCTTTTTGGCAGGTCCAGCTTCATCTTGATTGGGACATCTCAGTTACAGTATTAATAAGAACACCCTAATATTACCCCTTCATCATTAAGCATGTGAGGTGCAGATTGTCTGGGTTCAACCTGACAGCATAAGTCTGGTGGCAGACTAATATCAGCTGGGGCTAACAGTTTTTAGTATGATTATTTTATGCATTCTAAAGTGAATGCTGCAAACACAAGACTAGTGTGCGCATGTGCAAATGCGTGCCGGCCTTGGCTTAATGCTTGTCATCTATGTGCATTTGTAGCTGAAGTATCGTGAAGATGGCGAGCGCTTTATGTCCACCTTCCACTTAGACATGAAGTCCATGGAGCTGGAGAAGGCTCGTCTAGCCAATCAGATGGCCAGCCAGGTGAGCTCCCAGCAGAGCGAATGGCTGTTAAACCCAGTTAAAGGGAGTTCCAGTTCAAATTCTGACCTTTACACAAATAAGAAAATCTATATACCGGTAATCTATATGAATTAAACAATCCTACTTCTCCACTTTTTTGTTCCTAGTATCATTTACCTTTACAAATAGTAATTTTGTGCAGTAATTCCAGATGTTACATAAAATGATCAAAATTAAGATTGAATTGGATTGGATTTAGAAATATTGGGAACTGATTATATTTTATGATTTTAGTGATTGTGGAGGGTATTTGCAGTCTTTTAGTAGTTTGTACAGTAGGTGTTAATGTATAAAACACCATCTCCTCTCCTTTCCATATAATAGTGTAAGGTCTAAACCTTATTATGTAAAGTGGCTTGAGACGATTGTTGTTGTGAATTGGTGCTGTACAAATAAATTGAATTTAATCACATTCTATTTGCTATAGGACTTGAATTTAATCCAGTGTTAGTTGTGTGCTGTTAGTGTATTTGCACTAAATTAAAAGGAGTGCCAGTTCTTACCACTTCATGGATATAAACTAAAGAAGAAGTAGACAGGGCTGGGAGGCTTGAGGAGAGTATGATCTGTCCCGTGAATGTCTAAAAATGATTAACTTTGTCTTCTGTATCCAAACAGGCCTTTCAGTCTCAGTCGCAGTTCTCACAGCAGCAGACATGGTATTCAGGGATGATGACCAACCAGGAAATAGTAACAAGGTCTCAGGTAGAGAAGACTGCCAGTGATGTGAGTGCAAAACCTAAATATGTTGCTATTGTGTTATGGACTGTTAAATAGCTTACATAAAAAGAAAATGAAACTGTTATGTATCAGTATTGATTATGTGCTTTTTCGGCAGGTGAATCACACAGAAGAATTTGAGCAGTCGAAAGGAAAAGGCAGCTTCCCTGCCATGATCACCCCAGCTTATCAAGCTGCGAAGAAAGCCAGTACTTTGGCCAGTAATGTAAATTGATCAATTTTATTATTTATCTAGACTAGAAAGCTCAAATGAATGTAATCATAATTCACATCAGTGTTTAGCCCAAGCTTAATTTGTGTCTCTGTCAGTAGCTGTTGTGACTTTATACCCAAGGAGCCCTATTAACATATTTGTTTTCTTTCTCTGCAGCTGGAATATAAAAAAGGACACGAGGAAAGAGTTTCAAAGTACACCGCATTTGTTGACCCCCCAGAAGTGATTCTGGCTAAGAAACAAGGACAAATTGTTAGCGATGTAAGCTTTTCATTCAGCCTTCCATGATGACTTAACAATATTAATTGTATTTTAATTGACTTTAGACTCGATGACACTGACAAAACACAGCCTATTTTAGTTACTCTGTCAACTTAACAGACATTTTTGTGTGCCTGAATCATTCTTTTTCTTCTTCCAGTATGCCTATACAGAAGAGTATGAGCAGCAGAGAGGTAAAGGAAGTTTCCCTGCACACCTTACACCTGGATACAAAGTGTCAAAGAAGGCCACAGAGCAGGCCAGTGATGTAAGTAGGGAATATAAAAATGTACACCAATGCATACAAACACTGTTACATATGATTGGTAATGGGTTTCATGTCCTGTCAGATAAAGTATCGTCAGATGTATGAACAGGAGATGAAGGGTAAAGCTAGCGCAGAGGCTGCGGTAGCTGAAGCAGCTCATGCCAGAGAAAACGCAGAGCTCTTCAGTCAGGTAAGGAAGCCACTGATAACATTACGTAACCAGAATATCCCACCGTTATTTCATTTCAGAAACTAGTTTATAGTTCTTTATGAATTACTTGGATTACATTATGTTGTGAACTAAATTGAGCTCCCTTGCCTGCAGATTGCATATATTGAAGAGTATGAGCAGCAGCGAGGCAAAGGAAGTTTCCCTGCAATGATCACTCCTAGTTATCATCTGGCTAAGAAGGCACAGGAACATGCAAGCAATGTGAGTATCAACTTTACAGTACAGTAATTTATACAATCTATACATGTGCTCTACATCCTTAACAAGAAGTACCTACAGCAGATGTTGAGTCAAACATTTTAAGGGTGTGCAGTAAAAAAGTGAGCCTGAGCAGCTGTGTATCCATGTGAACTGGTTTTAATTGCTGTTACAATATTATTTCAGCTTCATCCATCATCTGACCTTGTCATCACTGTGCAGAACAAGTGATGCACTACAATGAGAAGGCCTCCCTATGTCGTCAGTCTTTAAAATCTCCTCCCCTGATCGAATTGGGCTCTATGTGTGTGTGTTTAATTATGTACTGATAGTCTCTGGGTCACACAGTAGCACAGCACCCTGTCCCCCTACTTTGCATGCACTACATCTTCTTTCATCCCTTTGCAGCTAAAATATTTCCATAGTCTGACATCTGAGGACAATCTAGTTTTAAAGAATGTTCAAAAGATCAACCAGCTTGTCAGTGAGGTGAACTACAGTCAAGAAGTTGGCTTTTATAAATATCATGTGCTAAGGTTTATGACAAAGCATTTCCAGATGAAAGTGTTGCTACTCAGTGTGTGTCTGTTTAAGAGCTGGATGTATTGGGCACTCTGTGTCAGTGTCCAGCAGTCAACCTGCATTTTAGGCATCTTTGAAATGCCTGTCTGTTACAGCTTACCTCCAGCAACATGGGACATGTTACTAATGTTACCTCAGACAGGAGCACAGTGCTGCACTCAGGGCAACTATTCTGGGCCTTGTAGACATATAACTCTTACCTACAAGTATGTATTATGAATCTGGCCTCCCACTAGTTGTTGCCTGTCTGTGAGCAATACTCCAGTTTAATTTCACTGGTTAAAGGTGACAGCATTCTCCCTGTGTGATATTTTAGTAGTAAAGGGGCTGTCACGTTTAATGGTGTCACACTGTCTGTGTTAAGCTTGGCACAGCATATTTAAGATTAAAGGTTCATCTCAGTAACTCTTGATTTATGATGGAGTGTCACTGATGATGCAGACACACAAATTGTTCTGTATATTTAGCAGATGAATGAGATGACTGGCGCCTTGGTGCCAGAAAGGATAAGCTTTGACTGTCTGAACAAATGAAAAGACATTACAATGAAAAATATTACAAAGCTGCTGCTTTTATTTGACCTTTTTAACAGGTGGAGTATAAAAGGGATCTGGAGAACAGCAAAGGTCACAGCATTAATTTCTGTGAGACACCACAGTTTCAAAATGCTGCTAAAGTTGCCAAGTTCACGAGTGATGTTAGTATGACACACCTTTATTTCACTTTATTTTTATAAGTACAAATAACTTGTAAAATGATATATTTGCTCTTCCTGTATATAACACGGGTAAGCTTGTGGATATTATGGTTGTATTAAACCCTTGAATGCTGATTTTTTTCTCTTTCTTTCAAAATTTTTAAAAGAACAAGTACAAAGAGAAGTACATTGCTGATATGAAGGGCCACTATGAAGACTCGGGAATTGATAAAAAGATGATGCATGCCATGAAAGCGAGGAAGCTGGCAAGTGATGTAAGCCTTTTTTTTTTCTAGAAATGCTATTTATAGTTTCATAGCCCCCACATAAACTCTGCTTAGATTGTTTTTCTTAATTACTTTGACATTTTGAACTTGAATCTTTTTCTTAATATTGTTTAATGTAGACAAAAATGTAGAAATGATTAATATATCTACTGCATATGAGATTTAATGCATTATAATATATTTATTAGATGCACAGTTCCTTACTTTAATGCATAGCTGATAAGGACAGGATTATAAATTGTGATTAAAAAATAAATGAACGCTTCTGTATCAGTGATTTCACTGTAGTCTTTTTCTACATTTCAGATTGCTTATAAACAAGGCTGTGAACAGGAGCAGGGTGAATACAACTACCCAGCCACCATCACACCAGGCTACCAAAGTCAAAGGAAACTGGACCCACTAAAAGATGTTAGTTCTCACAAAATGACTCCCAATCTTAAGTGTCATTTTTTACAGTGGAAATGCAATATGTAGCCCACATATGCAAATGACTTTTTAAATTGCAACCTAAACATCACAACCGTAAAGATATTTTTCTCTAGTAGCTGCATCACCTTATGTGACAGACATATTTGTGAAATTGTTTATGTCTGTATGACTGCAGAAGATCTACAGGCAACATATTGACCAGGTCAAGTACAGTCATGTGACAGAAACTCCTGAGATTGTTTTAGCAAGGAAAAACGCTCAGCTTGTCAGCAATGTAAGTAAACTGCACAAAGCTGATATACACTTTGATTAACACCAGCCTTATCAGCACTTTCCAATTGATTAACCATGGTGTTTGAATGTGTCATTAATGTGTCCTTCAGCTAAATTACAAAGCAGGCTATGAGAAGACAAAGCATCAGTACACACTATCCCAGGACCTGCCCCAAATCAAAATGGCCAAAGCCAATGCTGCTCTGTGCAGTGATGTGAGTTAACACAGACACTTTCTCACACATGCACGCACAAGCCTGCGTTCACACTCCAAAACCAGTTCACATGGTCATAGCAAATCGCTGCTCATTCATGAAGTTATGATTTGATAATCCATTATTGTCACTCCAGATTAAATATAAAGAGGAATGGGAGAAGACCAAGTCTAAAGCCTGGGACATCAGCTTGGACAACCTGAGTGTCAAAGCAGCTAAGGCTTCCCGAGACCTTGCCAGTGATGTAAGCAAACTTGCATTCTGCTCCACTGCAACAAGATACAGTCTGAGTGAGACTGAGCTGATGTCTGAACAAAAACCTAAGTGGAATTTATCAGATGTAATTGCTGGCAAATGAAACTAATTCAGACAGGTATATGTTTCAGATTAAATACAAGGAGAGTTATTTGAAGAACAAGGAGAAGGCAATGGGGGTCAACGTGAGCGACTCCAAGACCCTGCACTCTCTTCAAGTGGCCAAGATGAGCAGTGATGTATGTAGAAGTCATTCTGATCAATACTTATTGGCGTTAGAGTACATTTTTTCCACACATAACATTCAATGTAGCTATAAGAGTTGTCTGACTCAAACAGTACAACTAGATGCAACTTTTTATTTTCTTTATCATCACAACTGCAGATTGAGTACAAAAAGGGCTCCAGGGAGAGCCGGGGCCAGTACAGCTTGCCTCTGGACATGATTAACCTGAGCCATGCCAAAAAGGCCCAGGCGCTGGCCAGTGATCTGGAATATCGCACACGGCTCCACAACTACACTGTCATGGCTGATGACATCAAGGTTCAGCA
>NW_018127949.1:1283483-1290567 GCF_001952655.1 Monopterus albus
TGCTGCTTTTGAATCTTTCCTCATTAAAAACACTTTTGGCTGCACCACAGCACCAGTATCGCTCAGACCTGAACTGGATGAGAGGAGTGGGCTGGGAGGCTGAAGGATGCCTGAACATAACCCAGGCCAAGAAAGCTGGAGACCTGCTCAGTGATGTCAGTAAAGTTGTGTATGATTCTTCATGTCTTTGTTTGACAAGGAGATTTGTATCAGAAATCACTGTTTGCTCATTTATTTTTTCAGACAAAGTACCGTCAGAAGGCAGACAGCATCAAGTTCACCCAGGTGGCGGACGATCTCTCCACCAAACACGCCAAAAAGAGCCAGGAACTGCAGAGTGATGTACGGTCTCTACTCTAAAGCTGTAATCATGTACATTTAACTGTGCAGCTCTTTCTCAGTGTATGTTTATCTACATCTGTTTCCAGCTGGCTTACAAAGCAAGTAGAGATCAGATATTACACCAGTACACCATGTCAAAGGATGAACCTCTTTTCAGACAGGCCAAGGCTAATGCTGACCTTCTCAGTGCGGTAGGTTCACTAAACAAGAAGTGAGAGTAATATGAGGCAACACTGGCACATGACAAAGCTTCATAATGTATCGTATTAAAGCAAGACAGCTCCACCTTTTTGGTGACTTCTAATTAAGTCCTACAGTATAAATAAACTTCTCATTTCAGACTGATTATTCTGGGTGGGAAGTATTAAAGAAATTTAATTCAAATGTTTCCATACACACACACACACACATATATGCACATTTTCAACATGACACTTTCTTTCTTGTGTGCGAGCTGGAGATGTACGGAAATGCATTGCATTCACCCCCTCTTCAAAAAAGAGGAAGATCTTATCTTTTAATTGCACTGTTCTTCTGTAGAGAGGATTACTTAAAAGTAAAACACTTAAAACCAGCATTGGCATCTAAATTTAATCAAAGAAAGAACTCTCATCATATTTATTTGTATATTACCTTTTTCTTTGTTATTGTTGCTTCTTACTTTTGTTTTTATAATTACTGAAGCAAAATTTGTAGTACACTTACAAAAGGTATTGTTGGAATAAGTTTTCTGACCTTTATGCTTTCATAAATGTGATGTTTTTCAGAAAGTTTACAAGAGGTCCTGGGAGAAACAGAGGGAAAAGGGCTTCGAGCTGCGACTGGACTCTCTCTCTATACTCAGCGCCAAAGCTAAGACAGACCTGGCCAGTGACGTGAGTTAAAGTTAGATAAAAATGAAGTAATAAATTCTGTGTAATTCATAGACTTGCTTTTTGGTAACACTGCTGATATCTTATCCCCTTGCAGGTCAAATACAAGGAGAGCTATGAGAAAAACAAAGGCAAGGTGATTGGTATTAAGTCAGTCAGTGACGACTCACAGATGGCTCACTCTGCACTTGCCACCAAACTACAGAGTGACCTGTACTACAAGAAGAACTATGAGGACACAAAGACCAAATACAGGTGAGGATCTTGACCCTGATCACTGCGGCTTTAAGTTTTAATGTCAGTGCAGATAGGTGCTGTCCAACATTTGCATGTGCCTACTGATTTCACCTATGTCCTTATCACATTTTAAATCCATATCATCCTTTGGAATTAATTTGTAACAGCTCATGCTAAATCCATTTAGCTGAGTGGATTTGTAATTAGAGTCCCTTCACTTTCTGTCCCCGCTTTGTCTTTGACCTCTAGTGAAATAAGTACAAATGTTTAAAAAAGTATCAACATTTCAAAAGGTTATAGAGGCACAGACAAAATAGTCATGTACTGACTAAAGAGCACACAAGCTATAAGTCCACACCGGGATGGAGTGTTTTTGTATCCTTCTGTTTAAGTAGGAGTGACCCCAATAACCAAAGAACACGGCTTCAGCCTAATACCAAGACGTCTATCCTTTAATGCTGTGTCATTTTGAAACACAGCTCCTCACTTACTGGATGAAATTAATCTTTTCTCCAGTGTATCTCTGGATATGCTGAACATCAGCCATGCCAAGAAAGCTCAAGACCTGGCAACAGACATAAACTACAGAACTTATCTCCATGAGTATACCACACTGCCAACTGACATGAAGGTCGCCTGGGCTAAGAAGGCCTATGGACTACAGAGTGATGTAAGTGTTATTGTTAGACATTCATATAACAACTAGTTCATTAACTAGAGGACTGCAGAATTTGGCATTTCAAATTGAAATGTGTGTACAGGTCAGGTATAGGTCAGATCTGAACTGGATGAAGGGGGTCAGCTGGGAGGCCTCAAAATCTCTGGATGTCCAACAGGCGAAGAAAGCCGGAGAGCTTGTCAGCGAGGTAACTCGGTGTCCCAGAATTCATTGCTGAAATCAAAGTTAAGGGATGAAATGGTTGATCATATCAAATTAAAAAGTGAAAGGTCTATACCTATGTATATGGTTAAATGCTAACACACAGCTACAGACAGAAGTGTTTCTGTCCTTGACCTTCATTAACTTTTCTCTCCTTTATGGTAATTATATTGGGAGTCAAATGTAATTTAGGCCACTTATACATGCAGCGCATGATTAACGACTCTAATGTGCTATTATCTACTAATGCAGCTATGTAGGTAAATTAGCACAGCGAGCATGATTGTGTAACGTGACCTCTGATATTTCAGAGACACATCTAGTGCAGACTGGCATGCACCAGTTAATAACGTCTTCATGAACTGCCACTTTTTAAGGGTCATTCCACTCAGGCTTACTGTCATTAAACCATGAAATGACAGACTGAACACAAATAGAACAGAGCCTGAACAGGGCTCTATTTATCTACATTAAAAAACAAATTGAAATCTGTTTAGTGTCCCTTTTGTTTTTTAGATGCCACATAGTGTATTTGTCAGGACAGATGTTTGTGATAGTGTTGTGCCCTCTACTGTTCATCAAATGCATGTGCACTCGTTTTTTTTTTTTTATGGCTTCATCTTCATCACTATGACAATCTTTTGGAACTGATCACTTTGCTGTTTTTATCTCCAGAAAAAGTACCGTCAGGATGTGAGCGCTTTGAAGTTTACCAGTGTTGAAGACAGTCCAGAGATGGTCCAAGCCAAACTCAGCAACAAACTTGCCATTGATGTAAGTTGAGCTGCCAATCATACTCTTAATCATTTATTTAATGGATAAGATATGCAACTAAAAACTGACACATACATATTTGTTTCACCTTTGACTATTATGATTTCCATCATCTTAAGTATACTTGGTGGCTGTACCAAAGCATGTCTTAGCTGCAGTTCTGATGGCCTCACATTATTACTGAAATTAGGAAGTATATAAATAGACAGAGGAAGTTTATACTATCATGCAGACTGGGTTACAGATCAGTGATGCCTTGCTTTCTCCTTGACAGAGGCTGTACAGAGAGAAGGGTGAAAACATGAAGCACAGCTACACACTCAGTGAAGAGCTGCCTGAGTTGGTGCAGGCCAAGCTCAATGCCATGAACATCAGCGAGGTAAAAAGACACTTACAGGGACTAACACATGAAATGCATTGAACAGACAATCCATCCATCGAATTAGCTGCTTTTGCGTGAGGTATAGCATGTGGCTCAGAGATTTTAAATCCGCGGTGTGCATTTTCAGAACCGTTACAAGGAGTCTTGGTCTAAGATACGCGATGGTGGTTACAAACTGAGTCTGGATGCCATTCCTTTCCAGTCCGCCAAAGCTTCTACAGAGATCCTCAGTGATGTAAGATTGTATTCAGTTGTTTAATATCACCATGGCTTAAAAAAATGTTTGTAACACACTCATGTTTAAACTGCCTGACTCTTTTCAACAAGAGTAGAGATTTCTGCAACAGTTAGATTCTGAGTGTCTGAGAAAATTTTCCACAAGATCTTTCATCAGTACATTACAGCTTCCTGAAAGTGAATGATTTGCCTTTCAGCAAAAGTACAAAGAAAAATTTGAGAAGACTAAAGGGAAGATGATTGGACTGAGGGGACTGCAGGACGACTTGAACATTGCTCACTCCGTTCATGCCAGCAGGCTCCAGAGTGATGTGAGTGCTTCTTTACTCTAATTTACAGTAGCTGACCAAAACAGCATTATACTACTGTATATTACACCTTCTCTTTAATCACTTTTTCCCTCTCCAGATTAAGTACAAGCAAGATTCAGTGAGGGAGCATTCAAAGTTCCACCTTCCCATGGACATGATAGAGGTTGCCCACGCTAAAAAGGCCCAGTCGCTGGTTAGCGATCAGGACTACAGGCTCATCCTGCACCAGTACACCTCACTGCCAGATGACATGAAGCTGCAGGCAGCCAAGAGGGCGTACGCCCTGCAGAGCGAGGTGACTAGGCGACTGGACTGCTGCAGACAGCCTCTGTTATAATTACTGCTTTAATTAGAAGAGAAGGGTGTGGGCTGAAAAAAAGAGCACCTTTCAATTCTTTATGTTGCTACAATAAGTTAAGAACTAATAAACTTGTATAAAATGTTTGATTGGTTGGATATCACATACATACATACATGTTTAAAGGTTTTTGTGAGGTTTTTAAATTTTTTAACCAGCACATACAAGTTTTCAATCAGCACAAAGTCTGAAAGGATTAATTGACTGTCAAAGCTTTTAGTATTATAGTATTTCACATTAGTAAATGTTTGCATACCTAGTTTTGGTCTGTTTATTACTTAGTTATTAGCTTTAGAAGCAATTACTGCAACTGGGTGTATGGAAAAAAAATTTCTTAAGTGTTTTTTCATCTGTGTGTTTGTCACAGAAAGTATATCGCTCTGACCTGAACTACCTCCGAGGTGCAGCCTGGATTGCCACTGGGGCTCTGCAGATTGAAGGCTCCAAGAGGGCCACAGACCTCATCAGTGATGTCAGACATTTATCTTAAAATTTTCTTTTCTTTTTTCATTTATATATTCTGTAGATTTCTTTAAGAATGTAAATATTGACTCTGAAATGTACCAGCTCTCGTTTTCTTGTTGTCCAACAGAAAAAGTACCGTCAGCAGCCGTACAACTTCAAGCACACCTCTGTCACTGACTCTCCAGATATCATCCATGCCAAATTCAGCGGACAGATCGCCAATGAAGTGAGACAATAAGTTGACCGTTTTTATGTTCTGTTCCAGCTGCTGGGCTCAGTTGTGTACATTTCTCTGTGTGATTGGTAGACATCGGGACTATAAGAGACACGGAAGCCAAACACATCCAGTAGTCTCGGTGATTCACATTTGGAAATACTTGAAGATGAAATGTGTGTTGTCTTTCTCTCCCCCAGCGTTTGTACAAAGAGAAAGGGGTGAACGACCAACACAGCTACACCATAACAACTGACAGACCCGAGATTACACAAGCCAAGATTAATGCAGCCAACTTTAGTGAGGTACTATTAGTTCCTGTGATCTGTGCACCAAACAATTCACTGTAAACATCTGTTACCTCTTCTGGATTCTGTCTGTTACTTCAAGAATAATGACAATTTGTTCTTTGTCTTTCTTCTCCAGATCAAGTACAGAGAGTCCTGGCACACCCTAACAGCTCAGGGCTACAAGCTCACCATGCAGGACATCCCCTTCCAGGCTGCCAAGAGCTCCACAGGCATCGCCAGTGATGTAAGATTCTGCTGGACTAAAAACATTATTTCTGAAGGGAAAACCATAAAAGTCTAATAAACTGTAGAGTGATATTTGTCAAAAATATCCACCTAAAAACAGACAATAATATGCCTATAATACTGCACTACAGCAAACAGACTTTTAAAATTTCCATAGTGTGACTAATGTGCATTCTCAACCTGAGAAAAGAAGGACTTATTACAAGGATAGTGTACAAGATTTACATGGAAATGTAAAATGCTGCTTATAGAGTTTTCCTCCTATGTAGTGCTTTTTATTGGCCTTACATCGAGCCACAGTTTAATGTTGAAATGTGATCAACTATAGCTGTTATTTCTGCCTCTCTGCAGTACAAGTATAAGCACAACCACCTTCTGGAGAAAGGAAAGCACATTGGCGTGGGAAGCGTTTTGGACGACCCGTATCTCCTGCACTGTGCGCAGGCAGGTCGGCTGGCCAGCGACCAGGTGTATCGCAAGGACATGCTGGCTACCAGCGGGCAGTATCACCTGACATCAGACATGATTCATCTGGTGACAGCTAAGAATGCCCAGGCCCTGGCCAGCGAGCAGGACTACAGGAAAAGACTGCATGAGTACACAGTGCTGCCTGATGACATGAAGGTCAAGTGGGCCAGAAAAGCTTATGACCTGCAGAGTGAGGTGAGAGGATGAGATACAGAGAAAAGATCAGAGACAGCACTAACAAGGAAAGCTGTACTGACATATTTTCCTGCCTTATCTTTAGAAACTGTACAAGTCAGACCTCAACTTCATGAAAGGAGTGGCCTGGGACGGAGTAGGTGCACCTCAGCTGGAGTCAGCCAAGAAGGCTGGAGAGCTTATAAGTGATGTGAGTATATGGGAGAATCGTATTAGTTAAAAACACACATCTGTTAATGCATGCAGAAATGTAGCCAGGATGTTGAAAATACTTTCATAATATTAGGTTCAATTCACAAAACATAATAAAATAAATTAAAATGGTAGTAGCTGCGGTTCTGATTGCATATGAAGTCACATCCTGCATTTAAACCGTTTTATGTTCAGTCGTCCAAAAAAACGATCGTGTTTAGATTTGTATTTTATTGCTCCATATTTGTCAACGCAGCATTGGTCTTTTAAAGTGTGTTTGACTCTTATAACCCAATTTTGTTGGAAATTTTATCATTGCAGCTATATTTTCCACCGACCATTCACTGTACATTTGTCTCATGACAGTTAATTTAACAAAGCTTATTGTACATTTCTCTGTAAAAGGAATTTATTTGAAGTCTACAGTAGATTTTGAACTGTTAAAGTTTGCGTTGTCATCCTCTATGTAGAAGAAGTATCGTCAGCTGCCTGACCGTCTGAAGTTCACCTCAGTGGCCGACTCTCCTGATATTGTCCACGCTAAGACGAGCTATCAACATTGCAGTGAGGTCGGGTGACAAGATTACCACACTTAGGAAACAGTTCTCATTCTTCTTTAAG
>NW_018127949.1:1290672-1308461 GCF_001952655.1 Monopterus albus
AAACAATGTCGATATCTCGGTTACATCTTTGTCTTTTCTGTTGCAGAGGCTGTACAAATCTGGAAAGAATGATGACATGCATAAGTACACCTTACACCCAGACGATCCCGACTTTGTCAGAGCCAAGATTAATGCCCAGCACATCAGTGATGTAAGGCACTTGGATATTTCTCACAATCCTAAATCTAAGTAAATGATTTAAAATCCTCATGGGAAGATGCCACTGTTTCTATGTGACATTTCTTGTTTCCAACATTTACCATGAAGAAAGTTTACAAGGCGTCTGGGGAGCATGTGAAGACATTGGGCTATGACCTAAAGCTGGATGCTATTCCCTTCCAAACTGCCAGGGCCTCCAGAGAAATTGCTAGTGATGTGAGTTCATGTGATAGCTGTTTGTGAAGAGGTTGAAACATTTTTGAAGCGATGCAACAAAACATTGTGAAGGCCTAAGGCCTCTTAATCCTGAAATTAAGCAAAATTAAGTCACAACAAATTTAATGGAGCTGTAAAAATTGTCTGAAACCATGTCTCCTTCTCCCTCCCAAAGCTTCGCTACAAGCAGTCCCATCTGAAGGAGAAGGGCCAGCAGGTAGGGCTGCGCTGCGTGGAGGATGACCCTAAGATGGTGCACTCTCTGGCAGCCAGCAAACTGCAGAGCAACCTGGAGTATAAACGGCAGTCCAAGGAGGAGCGTGGCCAGTATAGAATGCATGCTGACCAGCCCGAGTTCCTGCAAGCCAAAAAGAGTCAGGCTCAGGCTAGTGATGTCACCTACCGCCGCAAGCTCCACGACTACACCTGTGACCCTGAACAGCTCAATCTAAAGCATGCAAAGCAGGCCTACAAGCTGCAGAGTGATGTAAGTCAATGCGCAAATTCAGTACAGAGGTGAAAGTTTCTTCAAATGGCTTTGCTACAGCCAGTACCACCATTTTATTCACTATTTCTTTGCGTACAACACTGAAGCATTCTTCAAATTATGCAGCTTTAATGAGGAACAACTGCCCACAATGGTCCTGAATGTTCTGTATAGCTGTTACTTTATGGGAACTTGATTACTTATACATTTTGGGGGTAATATGCACCACTACGGAAAGAAATAGAAAGATAAAATGATAGTTTTGGCCCCATATGTTTACCCAGGCTTGGTGTCCTCATAGAGGGACCATGAATCATATATTCATATAGTACAGTACATATATTTCACTATACATAATTGATTTAAAATATTTATAACTTATAAAAATCACCTTTTTTTTTACACTATAAGAATAATAAATAGGGAGCCAGAGGTCTGATACAGATTAATCTGGCTCTCAAGGTACTTAGAATTGAGGTAGAGGAAAATTCCACTACATTCAAGTACTTGTTTTGTAGGCCCACTTCCCCATGGTATCAGTGTACTGCTGTAATTATCGCGTCTTTGTGTTGCAGGTGAATTACAAGTCAGATCTGAACTCGATGCGAGGAGTGGGCTGGACCCCTCCTGGCTCCCATAAGGTTGAGCTCGCACGCCGGGCTGCTGAGCTAGGGCTGGCTGAGGGAGTCAGCACAGAAGAAGCTATCGCAAAGTACCAGAACATGATGATGGTGAGGGAACACTGAAAGTCAATTCTATTAATGAACTGTAGATCAACTTTTTGTATACAGGATAAACAGGTGTGCAGGTTTTTTTAAAAGTGGTTGACTTCCTCCACCTCCTTCTTTCAGCTGCATTACCAGCAGCAGATGATGGAGCAGCAGCAGCAGCAGCAGCAGCAGCAGAGTTCGGAGCAGGTGGAAACCAGTGACGAGGTTCACCGAGGAGTCAACTTGGACGCCAAGGAAGTTATGCATGTCAAGAGGAAGAAGACCATCCATTCTGTCCAGCAAAAGTCCGCCACCACAACTTCATTCAGATCCATGGAGAAGAAGTCCAGCACCACCTCATCATCACCTGCCCCCCAGAACACAGTCAGGACATCCATGTCTGGTAAAGCTGCTGCGATAAAAGAAGCGTAGATCATTAACTTTCAGAAGGTGAGGTGAATTTTTACTGAATGGTTTATTTTCAGGGGGTGTTTTAACTGTTGTGATTCTGTAGTTGCATGGGATTCACACCAATGTCATACAGAACTATTGTAGGTGCAAAATGAATGGTAAAATATAGTTTAAATTATTTAGAAAGGGATTAAGCATGTTGAACTGGGACAGGACTCGTTGTGTTTGTTAAAAGGATTGTCTATGTATGTAGCTAACAGAAGGGAATTCAGACAAAAAGCACTGACACTGTGTCAAAACCTCTGATGTGAAGAACTGTGTTCAACATCAGGCAAAAACAACTGAATTCAGATTGTTTCAGGAAAAAAAGTCAAATGCCACATGGAAAGGCAGCATTTTGTTTTTGTACACTGAGATGGTGTATCTGGAACCAGAGACTGCTAGCACTGCAGATTTTAAAAAAAATCTTTAGTCAAGGACATACTGTGTGATTCATGTTAAACCGAACAAGGCGCAGACACGTCTGATAATCTGATGCACTTTGAGCTAGGCTCAGTGAGGAAGAGGTATAGCTTTACTGAAAGGTGTGATCTACATTTTGTCTGGCAGGGTCAGCAAATGTCTATTGAACCCAAAGCTGGGCTGGGAGTAACTGCTTGGTTTTATCACTGATAAAATAAAGTGTTTTTATTTCCAAGGCAAACTAAGATGTCATCGCTTTTCCTTCCCAAAATAAACATGTCTCAGGGCAGCCAAGTAGGTATACACAGCAAACTAATATAGTTCAGGTTAAGAAAAAAAAAATCTTTGATTCACTGTTAACTTGTCAGCTGAGCCGTCTCTTTTTTATTCAAACTGTGATCACTTAACAGTGGGTGCAATAGCATACTGTCAATGTGCAGCACTATGTACAATGTACATAGGGAGCATGTGGTGAAATCAGAGTAAGACCAGACCACTGTCTCTGTCTTCCTGTTCGTTAACCTCTTCATACTGGTAAAATTGGCTATAGCCAGTTTGCACAGTGTCAAACCAGTTCTAAACGATTTCAGGTTGTAAACAATATTTCATATGCCATTCAACTTTATCCTTGGTCTTAATTCAGATAATCACATGAATTCCATACAACACTCCAAATTCCTGTTGATGGCTTCACCAATGCTACAAATCTACAGACAGTGAATAATCATAAGTGCCTCAAACCTTGATCTTTAAACAGTATGTTGTAAATGCATGCCATATTCATGCAACTGTCTGGTGGTGTACAAACCACATTTAGAAAAAAGTCATTAACACAGTGTTTAGGTCACTGTGTCCATATCACTCGTTTACAATAACCAGCTAGACCTTGGATACTGGACCTTTCCATTGCAGTCTCCCAGTGTGCGAACCAGGCCCAGAGAAAATGGTAAAAATCTGGTGCAATTCAGAGTTTTCTCTGGAAATGAGAGAGGGTAGGGTGCTGTTTCCAGTATGTAAAAATAATATAAACAGTATAAATATAGGCATATAATGCTAACAGACTCAGCAGCAGGTAAGTCCTCACTATCAAACTCCATGACAACAGATCAGAAACAAGTCACTGTGTGTCCTGATGCTCGTTCGTCTTTTTGTTCCGTCGGCTCGCAGAGTCGGCCTCCTTAATGTCGAAGTACAGTCTCAGCTATCAGCCGCCACATTGTTCATGTGTATTCTGATTTGCGGATGTAGTTGGAAGGCACGTAGCCTCGTTGGCCTCCTGCCTCCCCCAGCCACCAGTCGCTGTTGCCGTTCATGTCCTGGAACTCCAGTATCCGCAGCTGCTGATTGGCTGAGATACTCAGTTCATTGGCACAACGTGCTTTGAAGGAGTAGAGAGCGTAGTAAATCTGAAAAACATTAAAATGACATTCGTAGTTTGCGTTTTAAAGCAGTCTTCATTATTTTTTTTCACTTGGTGGCAGCACAACAAGCTGAAAACGCAATTTGGACGAGTCTTTTAGCTCTGTTAAACCTTCAACTTTAAATACATTGTTTGACCTTGTTTTGGTTATGTTAAGTGTCCGACTATGAACACAGAATACATCCTAGCAATCAAAGCAAATCTCACCTGATGACCATCTAATTCACTCTCGTGTTCTGGCCCTGGCTCCGGCTCAGTGTACTCATCTCTGGAGTAAGAAGACTTCTTCTGGCCTCCATTGTTTCCATTTCTCCACTCATAGGAACTATAGGATTTGTCCGTGTGTCCATACCTCTGCGAGCGATTGTTTCTGTGTGAAGATGTGTCCGTCTCCAAGAGGTCTGGCGTGTCCCTGTGACTGCTCGAACTTCCATAACTCGTATCATACGAATCTCTGTGACTGCCTGAGTGCCGGTACGAAGGCTCTGTGTCTCTGTGACTGGAGAAGTTTGGTTGCACTTGGTCTGAAAATTCCTTTCGGTTGGAGGAATTTCGGGGTGAGGAATTCATGGAATTGCTTTGAGTGGCAGAGTCAGGTGCATCTCTTTGGTGACTCCTGCGAGAGGAGGCAGAATCTGATGACGGCTGAGGCAACGAGAGACTCTGGGGCTGTGATGTGGAAAAGCTGACAGTGGCTGTTTCCTGGTTGAAGGTCAGTGTACTACTGCTGTTCTGGCGGGAGAAAACCGGGGATGAGCCTCCGTAGCCCGACTCATTGGATGACTGGCTCTCAATGGACACATTTGACTGGCTCTTGCGTGGGTTGTAGGGTTTGAGGAAGGAGCTGTACACAAAACCCTTGGTGACTGCAAAACAAGAGATGCAAGGGTAAGATGTGAAAATAAGATTTTATAGTTGCACCATTTTTCCCCCCTTTGCTGGAGGCTCAGACAAACATGTGGCTGACTGTTTCAACATTTTGAGTCAGGTCTTAAGAGTACAAATTACCTACCTCCGTTATCAATTAGCCAGCGGTTGTTGCTGCCCATGGGGTCCTGCTGTTTGATTACACCCACAAGGTCTCCCTCTGATATTGAGACATCCAGATCTTGGGCAGCATTAAAATTTCTTTCAGCCTGAAAAAGCTTCTCAGGGCCGTAGCGTACCAGAAGTCCTGCACGGTGCTCATCTGTCTGCATGATGTGGTTGGGCTGATAGATGTATAAATACAAGACTCATGGTTAGATCACTGTGAATCTTCTCATGCATTGTTAATTAAAATGTGGTATAGCAAAAATGGGATGAGAGTTTCACTCACAGGTCCCTGCAGCTGCTGCTTAGAGGACTGCTTCTCCAGAGTCTTCTTCTCGAAGGGCTTTTTTGTGGTGGTGGCTGGAGGCAGGTTCTCTGGGCAGAAGCTAAAGCTCTGCAGAAGTTGGAGAACTCGACCGTACTCTTCTTGGAACTGTGCAA
Source organism: Monopterus albus (assembly GCF_001952655.1). Taxonomy (NCBI): domain Eukaryota; kingdom Metazoa; phylum Chordata; class Actinopteri; order Synbranchiformes; family Synbranchidae; genus Monopterus; species Monopterus albus. Next base: position 1,296,011 of record NW_018127949.1, read on the forward strand.
TCAGGTTGCCCTCTGTGCCAAATCTGTTAGAAGACTGCATTCAAGTAAAAAGAAAGGTCTGCATTAATGGCACAATGGGAAAACTGCATTATTATTTTACATGTATATTGTTCACAAGTAATAATGATGAAAAAAAATGTCAAGACTTCAGTCATCCGTTGCCTTTGAAAGCCCCATAAACAAAGACCCACTCACAGCCTGCAGGAGGGGCTTCAGCTCTCCCAGTGTCAGCTTCATGAAGTCCTTCTGGGCCTGAGCAAAGGCCCTCACACAGCCTATAAACAGCTCCTCTGCTGCACTGTGGAACTTGGGGAGCTCATCCAGAAGTTGGGCGTTGAGCGCCTCGTAGTTGTTACGCGCTGCCTGCAGCTCATCCTGGATGCGACGATCCTTGAGGCGGTCAGCTCGCTCCTTGCAGTTGTCATAGTCCAGCAGCTTGTCAAAGCGCTTTTGGATCAGTTTGTGCGGCCCAGCAAACATGAGGAGGAGCTGGGTGAGCGGGTTGATGACTAAGGCCTCTGTGCGCTCCTTCTACTCAGAAGGTAAGAGGGTTGACAGATAATGTGATGTGGTTACTCCCAATGGTTTTTGTTTTTACAGTAGCCAAGTTAGAATAAACAAAGAAGAGAACTTACAAACTGTGTAAACTGTTTGTCACTGATGCAGCGATGAGCTCTCTGGAAGTGTTCGGGGTCCAGCACACTGTGCTCTGTGTAGATGTCACAGAAACTGATGGCTGCCAAGACCTTCACAGATGCCGATTCCTGAAAAGATGGATTTTCACAATTACAACCCCAAACCACTATACTACAACAATCTTCATGGTTACTACAATATACCAATTAATTTCATAAAAGAAAATGTATTAGGCAGCTAATCCATGAATCTTTTTCCTCTTGTATGATCATTTTACATTACTATTGTAATGAACAGAAGCATTAAATAAAATAGTATTCCTTAGTACTTTCACCATTAAAATGTTTAATAATCATATTACCAGAGGTTGAAGAAGTACTCGGCCTCTTTACTCAAGTAAACATAGCAATACCACAGTGTAAAAAAACTGTTACAAGTAAAAGGACCCAAAGTAAAAGTACCCATTATGCAGAAGAACACATTTCACATTGCTGTAGATTATAGGCTACAGTTGGATTATAATTACTAATGTATTATTGTGTACATTTAATGTTGCATCTGGTAAAGGTGGAGCTACATAATTTAAGTACCTAGTACTGTTTATAATTCAAAGTTCTGATGAGTACCTTATGAATTTCCCACCAGGTATCAATAAAGTCATGATTATACTGTATTTTGTTCTAATTTGATTCTGAAACGTAACTTGTAATTGAAGTTATAAAATAAATGTAATGGAGTAAAAAGTAGAATATTGGTCTCTAAAATGTTGTGAAGTCAAAGTATGAAGTAGCACAAAATTAAAATACTCAAGTATCAAAATATTAAGTATAGTATTTCAGTAAATTTACTTGGTTACTTTCACCTCTTCTATGGTGCAGGAAATGTGACCCATTACCTTTAGTGTTTTATGTTGTTATGCTAAAAAATACAAAGAAATACTGCACTTCTGCTGAAATTAAAAAAGGCACATGTATGTATATCTAATTATAGGCTCCTACCCTGATGTGCTGCAGGTATAAGGAGATGTTCCTGATGAAAGATTTAATGAGCCTCTCCTGCTCCCTGAACTTCTTCTCAGTCTCATCAAATGCTTCATCTTTAATCTGGGAAAAGAAACAGAACACAGACAGAGGATAAAGCCAACATGCTTTCATTCAGAACACTCAGAGTCTCACCTTAATGTGAACTTTCACTTGGGTTAACAACTTCACTCATACCTGTAGTGAAATTCCTGTAAGCTGCTTGAGGTGGCTGCTGACTCGGTTGGATTTTTTGATAATGGAGTGCATGCTCAGCTTGGAGATCTTGTCAATGAATGTATCCTCGTCACCTTTCCTGTACTTCACCACTGTGGACAGCAGAGGGAAAACCTGAGACAGGAAACCCAGTCTTGGCAGTAAAACACCTAACACTGAGACCGAGGTTACACATATTGTATGCACTGGTAAAACAGTAAGAACAAAAGGTTGTGAGGAGCGTTACCAAGGTCTTTCCTTCGCTTGTACTCGTTGATGTTGACGTTGATCTCCTTGATGGCCTGCAGGGCCTGAGTCAGCTGGGGCCGGTCATGGTGGCTCTCCGGTGTTGCGCCCAGCAGCTCCATCAGCAGCAGGGGGTACCGCATCACACGCTGCACAGGCTTGATCAGGAAAGAGCCCAGGTTGATGTAGTTTGTTTTCCCCCTGAAAAAGAGGCCGAAACAGCAGATAGTGTTTGGCTGAGAAATGTAACGATAATGTGTGAAGCACGAGAGAAGTACACCAGAGTGTACTTCACCACAAACCAGAGTGAAGCACACAGTCACAGCTACGGACTCCAATTCTTCTCATGTTCACGTAACACATCTCTGTATCATGTGAATAGTATGACCCAATAACATGCAACCACAATCACATATTCTCATGATGAACTGCTGATTTGCTTAGTTCTAATGCAATCTAGAGGACAAACAGCTCAAACTCAAGCGGAGTGAATAAATTTAAGACCTGCAAACAATTCAGGTGTATAATTGTGGCTCAAGCTTTCATCCAAATTCAGCTTTAATTAATATATACATTTATAATATACATAAAATATAAATATAAGAATAGATTGAATTAAATAAAATATACATTTTAAATTTATTTATACAGTTTATATAGATGGAATTTTGCATACCAGATTTTCTCCAGACAGATCTTATAGTTTTTTTATTATTTTAGAAATTAGTTTAATTACATCTGTTGCTGTTTTAGTCCAGAAGATGGCATTAGTTGTGTTTCCCAGGATGTTTTTTTGCTTATCCATATGAGAAGGGAAGAGAAGGAGCCATGCGCATGTTGAATATTGCTCTTCACATCAATAGTATTCAACATACTGTACAGATGCACATGCAAACACAAACAATACCAATGAGTCCATCTCAATCCGGGGAAGGAAAATGAAGTGGTATTAAAAGGCTAGCACAGATGCTTTAAAGTCTTCCACACTCAGAGGCCATTGTGATTTTTAGCTATCTCACACACACACACACACACACACACACACACACACACACACACACACACACACACACACAGAGTTGATTCCCAAGGGGGTTAGTGAGCAACACACATGCGGTCAAGAGGATTCTCATGCCGGAAATTGTGACAACACTCGTTATGCAGACTTACCACTCTCGATACATGGCCCTGTTGAAGGCAAGGATGGAAAGAGATAAAAAAGATAAGACATATCTATGAGTTGACTTAAACATCTTAAACTCTGTTGTACATGTTCAAGGATGTTGCCACAGAACTTCACTTGAACTTTGCTAAGTCAATAAAACAGTCACACCAGCTGCATTTGTGGTTGTTATGGTTTTGTTTAATGAATTCTCTCTTGGATCTGGACAAAGGCCCAGTGTAGCAGTAAAACTTGAAGCTGCTTAAAGATAGCAGCACACATGACCTTTTTCGAAGCCGAGTACGCTGCAACACACACACACATAAACACTATTATGATCCTAAAGATGCTGCCAACTTCATTTAGAAAATAACGAGAAAACTGTCTTTTAATTTAATACAAATGCAACTACAAGCGATCGAGAGTTGTCAGTGTTTAATCCCTTTGTTGATGTAGATTTGTATTTGGAACTACTGCCTGTTTATCTAAAGCCTCTGTTTTAACAAAACCATATTTGTCTTCAAACAAAGATGGTTGGCTATATATTTTACAGAAATGCAACAGTGTGTCTGACTCAGTGAAACCAGGTAGGGCACATTCTTTGACTGCTCCACACACAGTATTTGAAACACTATGAGCTAGTACATACACACACACCAGACCAGGAAGGAGGTCAAAGTATCATTACAGACAAATGGCATTAAGTTTCGACTGTGAATGTACTTGGCCACAACAAAGTTCAAAGTCTACTAAAAAGTTACTAAAAAATTAATTCATGTGAATTTCAGCGTACAGAAAAGTCTGCTGTTGCCGTGAACGAAATAAAAACCTTTTTAAAACACAAATGGTGACAACAGAAAAATTATTATACTACAACAAAACTTTAAGCCAAAGTCCAGTGTGTGCCGATCTAGTTTCACTTTGAAAGAGTAACAATACTGTTCCCGTTATGGTTTCACTTACTGAACTCTACCAACAAATGATCAACAGCTTTTTTTAAAGTTCATGGTTTGCTCAAACTGCATCTTCATATTAGTGGGCACTCTTGCTTTGTTTTCACACACACACATATCCACCTTTGGCCACTCACTTGCAAATAGGTGAATGATCTTAAATAACTGTGTTCAGACAATTTGTTTCTCCTCTCTCCGACTCACCTCAGTCTCTCCAGACACTCCAACACGTGGCGCTGGATGTTTTCATCTTTCTCATAGCTCTCCAGCAGCGAGATGGCGTCGTCATGGTTCTGGCAGTAGATCTTGTATACCTCCTCCAGCTCGCCTTTGAAATCCAGAAATATCTTTCCTAGGAGCACAGGTTAGAGAAACATCAGACCATGTGTTTATTTAAAAACACAGTAAAATCCGGTCAGTTGGCAAAGACAAAAAACAACAATAAATCAAGCATTACTTCATAGCATTATCTTTCAGTTTGCTTCCTGTAATGGTGACTATTTTTAAAATGCATCTTACTCAACCAATCAACTATGATTCGGTAGCAGTTTATAGCGAAACAAAGTACAAAGCACATCATGAGCAAGAAGCTCCCTGGTTAGACTGTTGTAAAAAAATAAAAAATATATATGGCTGCTCACCAATCGAGTCTGTCTCCTGCAGCATTTCAAGCAGGTGCTGGGACAGGTCGATCACAGAGGCGATGTTGCCAAAGAGCCCGTCAAAATCCACATTCTTCATCTTCAGGAAACAAAAAGAAGTGTTGAAACAGTTCATCTGTGCCATTAAGTGATATGCACTGAAACACAATATGTTTTGGTTTTTCTTGGAGTATGGCCATGTTTTGTGCATGGAAACACCATATTCTTCATTCTTAGCCATAATTACTCCAGGAATTGTATGAGAGAACCTGTAATACTAGCTGGAGCACTCCATCACACTGTGGTATGCAAACACCTACTGCAGGATTCTGCCGTTCTCAGTCATGTTCACAGGTGCCTCCGGAACTCATCTCAATTACACAGTGAAGAAAGCTGAGTAACCAGTTTTCATTATGCTCTATGTACAGTAAATGTCACATCACACATGCTGTATGAGGTAAGACTCAACATTAGCATACTGGTTTGCATGTAAATACAGTGCCTTGCGAAAGTATTCGGCCCCCTTGAACTTTGCGACCTTTTGCCACATTTCAGGCTTCAAACATAAAGATATAAAACTGTAATTTTTTGTGAAGAATCAACAACAAGTGGGACACAATCATGAAGTGGAACGAAATTTATTGGATATTTCAAACTTTTTTAACAAATAAAAAACTGAATAATTGGGCGTGCAAAATTATTCAGCCCCTTTACTTTCAGTGCAGCAAACTCTCTCCAGAAGTTCAGTGAGGATCTCTGAATGATCCAATGTTGACCTAAATGACTAATGATGATAAATAGAATCCACCTGTGTGTAATCAAGTCTCCGTATAAATGCACCTGCACTGTGATAGTCTCAGAGGTCCGTTTAAAGCGCAGAGAGCATCATGAAGAACAAGGAACACACCAGGCAGGTCCGAGATACTGTTGTGGAGAAGTTTAAAGCCGGATTTGGATACAAAAAGATTTCCCAAGCTTTAAACATCCCAAGGAGCACTGTGCAAGTGATAATATTGAAATGGAAGGAGTATCAGACCACTGCAAATCTACCAAGACCTGGCCGTCCCTCTAAACTTTCAGCTCATACAAGGAGAAGACTGATCAGAGATGCAGCCAAGAGGCCCATGATCACTCTGGATGAACTGCAGAGATCTACAGCTGAGGTGGGAGACTCTGTCCATAGGACAACAATCAGTCGTATACTGCACAAATCTGGCCTTTATGGAAGAGTGGCAAGAAGAAAGCCATTTCTTAAAGATATCCATAAAAAGTGTCGTTTAAAGTTTGCCACAAGCCACCTGGGAGACGCACCAAACATGTGGAAGAAGGTGCTCTGGTCAGATGAAACCAAAATCGAACTTTTTGGCAACAATGCAAAACGTTATGTTTGGCGTAAAAGCAACACAGCTCATTACCCTGAACACACCATCCCCACTGTCAAACATGGTGGTGGCAGCATCATGGTTTGGGCCTGCTTTTCTTCAGCAGGGACCGGGAAGATGGTTAAAATTGATGGGAAGATGGATGGAGCCAAATACAGGACCATTTTGGAAGGAAACCTGATGGAGTCTGCAAAAGACCTGAGACTGGGACGGAGATTTGTCTTCCAACAAGACAATGATCCAAAACATAAAGCAAAATCTACAATGGAATGGTTCACAAATAAACATATCCAGGTGTTAGAATGGCCAAGTCAAAGTCCAGACCTGAATCCAATTGAGAATCTGTGGAAAGAACTGAAAACTGCTGTTCACAAACGCTCTCTATCCAACCTCACTGAGCTCGAGCTGTTTTGCAAGGAGGAATGGGCAAAAATTTCCGTCTCTCGATGTGCAAAACTGATAGAGACATACCCCAAGTGACTTACAGCTGTAATCGCAGCAAAAGGTGGCGCTACAAAGTATTAACTTAAGGGGGCTGAATAATTTTGCACGCCCAATTTTTCAGTTTTTTATTTGTTAAAAAAGTTTGACATATCCAATAAATTTCGTTCCACTTCATGATTGTGTCCCACTTGTTGTTGATTCTTCACAAAAAATTACAGTTTTATATCTTTATGTTTGAAGCCTGAAATGTGGCAAAAGGTCGCAAAGTTCAAGGGGGCCGAATACTTTCGCAAGGCACTGTATACTCTTTCCTTTCTGCTCTTTGCCTTTATTCTTTCTGTAAAACTCTGTTTCACTGGCACCTCAAAGTGAAAGTGATACTGTCCCTTACAATTTTTAAACCTTATTAAAACATACAGTATGTAGATCCCCTTATTTTAGTGTTTCAGGCTTTCACCCACCCAGTTTTTCCAACAGCTCTACATGTACCTGCTTCTTCTGCAGTGGCTCGATGATCTCCTCGACACACATCTGCAGGTCTTTGATGTAGTCCTTCTCCGTCTGCAGCAGCTCCTCAATGACCTTTGACCTCTTCTCCAGCATCCTCAGCTCGGCGCCCGTACCAGCGGCAGGGGTCGAGTCTGAGGTTGGGGTGGAGTCCAAGGGTTTGGGTTGGAAAGACAGCAGTGTCGTCTCTGCAAAAACAGCCCAGGAAGTTGCCATAAACACAAAGCTTGTAGCAAAAAAAAGTCACCATCCTGAAGATGATCACATTTAAAGAGGGAAAGAACAAAAAAGGCCTGTATCCTCGTTCATTCTAACCCAACATGCTACTGGCCACCCACCTCATCCATCCATTACGCTCAACATGCCTGACTATAGCTTTTGATCAATGTCTCTGCTATCACTCTCAGAGGGCTGATCTCTGGGGGTGCTTGGAACCGGAGGGAGAACTTGGTTCACGCACCGCTGCTTTTTAAGAATGGACTCAAAACTGGAGTGGACCCGGGCTCTTTGTGTGCAGCACAATGGACTGTGACAGCAGCTCCAGACATACAGGCTCTCAGGGGCCAGGCAGACATTAAAGAAGCGGCAGTTAGAGAAGGACTGTAGAGAAGGACTGTGGGAGGAGAGATAACAGCACTGGCGAGGGATAAGAAACAGAACTGTGTGTACTGCGTTCACTATTAAAATGATTCATTATGAAGAACAGTCCCTTTTAGTGTTATATTATTGTATGTTTTATGCACTCATATGTAAACAGCATGTTAATGAATTTTGTAAAAGTAGGTTTAACTAATTTACATACTGCTGTTTAGAATAAATATGCATATGCTATATTTGGTATATAAAATCTCAGTCTACAAGATAACCATTATTATGGATGAAAAAGGACAATATTTCTCTGTGTACTGCAGTGGGATAGAAGTATTAATAAGCATAACATGGATACTGTCCACACAACACAGGACTGACCATGTATTACTGTGCTAGTTTAAAATAATCAGTGGTATTTTGAGGAGCTATAACAAATAAATCTCTGCAGGGGAAACACTGCAGCAGTGGGAGACTGTGTATTAAGTCTCTTTAATATCTCAGGAGGAGAATTGGCATGTGCCAGGCTGTGTTGGTGTGACGTAACCCCCGCTCCTCGAGCAGATGCTGTCAGAAAGTTAACTCTGCTTACCCTCATCTTACGCCATGCAGAAACCTGTAAACACTAATATGCCACACACACACACACACGTGGCCAGATTGCAACAATATTGCTACAGTTTTTGTTTAAAATCACACAAAAGAAATTGCTATCTTAGTTGGTGGTGACTGGATTTTTCTCCTCTCTCCCGTAGTGTCCTCTCTCTCTCTCTCTCTCTCTCTCTCCCTGTACCTTTCTGCAAGGAGTTCTTCCCTATCTCTGCAACATCCATCACTGCCGCCTCACCAACTGCCAGCACTGGTGAGAAAGTAGCTCCCAAAAGGGTTTTAAAAGTTATATAGAAACATAATACAAAGAAACTAAAAACAACAGACTCAAAATTTAACTGGAATCAAAGGGCTCATTCCTATGTTTGATCATCTACACACACACATACACAACCAGATCACATGCTCCACTTCGCATGTTTAAATATGCAGCTATTTCCCTCATAACTATCCTGTGAGGTCACATGATTTTGACCCACTTCTATGGAATTCCACCGTTCTTTATTCTCTTAAGTGTTATAAAGATGATAGAAGCACATTTATTTGCATAATTGCACGCACACACACACACACACACACACACACACACACACCAGGCTTGAAAATGTTCAAATACAACTCACTTCAGTCATTTGAAATCTAATATACAGTACTGCTATTCATTAGCGACAGAATGTATCCTAAAATAGTTTTTTGTCCGACTCTTGAGTTTGAGAGTTTGCACTAGACTGAATTGCCAAACACACAATCACAGGTGCCCATAGGTGTAACATAAAACTCTCAGAGTGGAATAGGATCTGATTGTGTCACTCAGCAAGCCAACAGGAAAACACCGTTCTCACTCCGTATCTGTCGAATCACACACCTGTGAGCCTTCAATCAGTGAAACTAATCACTCGGCCTAGTTAATGATCAAGCCGCTAATTCAAAATCTGAAATATGATTAGCAATGGAGGGCCTGCTGTGCCGTTAAAAAGACCAAAGCCAAGAAATTTTTAACCTCTGAACACAGGGAGACAGGGCCATGGCAGAGGGCTATACAGATAAAAGCATATGTAACATTAATATAAGGTTACATGGGCTGTTGAAAGTATTTTTGTAATACTCCCTTCACTCAGTGTCTTGTCCATCATTAATATTGGACAAGAATTGAAAAAACATTTTGTTTTCAATACCATCTGAGTCTTTAGCAATCATTTTTGTGTGTTTACACCACTGTAGTTCACAGACTTCAATAGGTGGAATCACTCGTGTAGAGAAGGGAGGGGCCCGTTCTAAAAGGCAGGTTCACTGAGTCACCTGGGTATCTCTAGCAGCTCTTTCCACACCAGTTCCACACTGGGAAGAGTCTGGGTTCTACTGAGCCAAGTTAGAGGAGTCACTGAAGCTGCTTCTCAGAAAAGGAATCTGAACAGTTCACAGAAATCAGACAATTTGCAGATGGATTCAAGTTGGAACCAGTTCTTAGTTCACATGGCTGCACAGTATGAATCACGCTCTACATTCATCTTAAAGTTAGCAGCAGACTGGATTTCTGGGTCTGTCACAACAGGGAGTGTCCTCATTGCTACAGAATGACGTGAGCCGGAGAGCACTTTATCATCAGACACCCTGTATGACTCCAGTCGCAAGTGATACATTAGCACAGGTCATCAAGGGTTTATATCAGGTTGAACAAACAACTGGCTGCTTGATCAGAGATTAGCAATAATCCCAGTATGGTTTATGGTTGATATGCATTGTCTTGTTTGCATGAAGTTTTGACAAAACCCAAAAAAGTAAGAGGCACCTGGACATTCACCACTTTCTCTGGACTCATCTCCTTGTAGTCCTCATAACATTCCTTCAGTTTTTAAGACATTCAAAAGTTTTAGATAGATGAAAAACTAAATTTTACACTCTTTTGTGTACTCATTTAAATAATTACATGGATTCTAATGCACCTGAAATGCCATAAAAACACAAACTAAACATTATGAAAAAAATGTAAAAACTCATGCACTCTCATTGCACTATATTTTCACTGCCTCATACACAAAGAGGGCAAAAGGGGGGAAAGGAGAAGATGAGGCTTCACCCACCTGCTGCTTACAGTACTTCAAAAACAAGCACCCCTGCCCCTACCACACGCACAGTGGGTTCAAACAACGCCACCCATTCTAAGATGGTTCATTGTTGATCTGAAGCCTGGCTCCTGAGCCTTGTTGAGAACTGCACGTCGTGTTGCAAAAACGTTATTCCCAAACTGTGATTAGCATGAGAATACATGGGAACCCACTATGATTACACACAGCAGGGAGGACCACCACTTTGGCAGACACTAAAACCTGGAGCTGGACTGTAGTCGTCCACTGCTGACACAGAACAAGTGTCCTGCTTCAAAATGAGGGGTCCCAATCCTAGTACAGTACATTCTAATCTACTGCTCCAGGAGTCACTGCACAACGATATCAACACACTTACATAACACCTGCTTTAAGTGTACTTTACTTTGTCTACCTGTTGTGAGCTGCTGCATGCATGATACGCTAACCTGTATCTTATTCTAGTTTACAGTTATACTGCTACATCTGTCAAGGCCATCTCTGCCACAGTGTTAGTGGCTTTATGTATTATCCTGAATGCACGTTGCTTTGTGCCCTTCATGTTAATGCCCCAATTCAGGTGTCACATGAGCTTGATTATACTTAATGAGCATTTGTAGTAAGACATCTTGTTTTGGTTTTATATTTCAAACATGAAACTAATGTTGGTGGAAAACTGAAGAATAAACCTTTGTTTATCTGGTCATGCTTCCTTCGTGTAACTTTTCTTATGTAATGAGTCATTTTTTAGTTTCTACAGCTTCATTTACTGAGGGTTACACCGACTAGGGCAGGGCAGGTCCAGTGTAGTATAGTCCACACCCGTTTCATGTTTCAATGTCTACTGCAGGGGTGGGAAATCCTGGTCCTTGAGGGCCGCTGCCCTGCTTGTTTTCCAACTGTCCCTGCTGATTACATAGATCAGGTGTGTTTAGTCAATCAAAAGCTGGAAGCTACCAATTCGCTTTGTCTTTCCTCACGCCACCTTCATTTAAGATGGCATTTTCCAGTTTCTGATTGACTGAACATACCCGATCCAGGTAATCAGCAGTGGGTATGGCAGGGATAGTTAGAGAACAAGCAGGGCAGCGGCCCTCATGAACCTGGGATTGGCCACCCCCGGTCTGCTGACACCTGACCAGGCTCCTCCTCCTCACAGGCTGAATTCTATCAATTCTAGCTTGCATTTAAGGATTATTCATATTTATACAATAAACAAAACCATGCAAATAAACATATTCTTTTCCCCCTCCTCTTTTAAAGATAGCAAAACCAGTTTAGAAGCAATTCTTCCCTGAATGCATGAACTATAGTCAACGTGCTGCACTAAAAGTTGTGCAAAAAGTCAAACTGTTCATAGTGGAACGCTCAGTTGCCACAGAAACAACAATGCTGGGGGGCCCTCCTCATATCAAGCCAAGTCTTGGAGAGCAGGGAGTGACTTTGGCTGAAATGATCCCATGGACAACTCTGTGTGTGAATGTGTGTTCAGCTGGGATTTGCTACTTGAGAATCAGTTCATACAAGCTCCCACGTTCTGCCAAATGCCAACACCAGCAACAGTATTTACCCAACAACCTTTAACAAGCCATAACTTGCCATTAATATTGATGTATCAAAAAAAATCTGGCTGGGATAAGAAAACCATGTCAGCACAGGCAGTGTAAATATATTACTAAGACTCTTAAAGGGCCCCAAACTGTGGCCCTTTCACACATTAACTCTGTGGTTTAAAGAAAGAGGCATCGCTAGTGTTTGTGTAAACTCTGACTTCAAAAAGATTCGCTTACATTTTTGAGCACCTTTCTGAATCATCTAAATGAGTAAGTGCACATGAGCTTTTATTCAGCCATGTCCACAGCCTTTTGTCCAGATCTGTGCCACCAGCTGTTGTAACGTGTAGAATGTCATTTAAAAAGAACAGACACAGAGGAACTTATTTAGTGGCATACTATCCATTTGAT
>NW_018127949.1:1308484-1345508 GCF_001952655.1 Monopterus albus
CTCCATTTGATCTCTTTTAGGTTCAGATGTCAAAAGGTCACATTCCTTCTCCTTGCAAAATCTCACAGCAACCTCTATGTACCAGTGCTGGGTATGCCCAGTTATTACAGCATCCATTGAATCCACACACTGATACATGTAGAATACGCACATCTAATTCTGTATTTAATGTCTTTTATGGGACACCGAGTCTTTGCAGGTGGACATGGCTACAGTCCAAATTACTTTGCATAAACAAGTTGCTAAAATATTGCATGTTTAAATGAGACGAGCGCTGTGATCACAGGCCTCCTTGGAATTTCTCATTGTGTCTCATTTCTGCGATGAACAAGGTCCAGTTATATTAAGAGACCATCGGTTTTGCATATGTGGAGAGAGAGCACTTCAGGGGGAACCAAACCATTAAGTGAAGGGTCTATTCAAACAAAAAGCTATGCTGTCTTCAAGCTAATGAAAAAGAAGAGGAGAACGAGCCTGCTGGGTCTCACAGGAGCTTCAGTGACACGCTGAGGTGTAACAGCATAGAAAAATAAATCATTTAAATGGTAATGAATCCAAAGCTAAAAAGCCCAATTATATTACCTTAACTCATTTTTATGTTGCCACTTTGCATATAGTCTTACTATTATTACCTTTAGTTTCTCTCTTGTGGGAAAAGTTTGTTCCTTCAGTACAACCTGTGTGTGAGAACTGCCTCGAGATTTGAAATGACTGAACTTGTAGCAGTTTATCCGTTAATAACTGTAAGACAAGTAAAGAAAAAAATTCGCCTCAGGCTTTATGCTTTATCCAACAACTCAAGATTTGATTTGATTTATTCTTTCAAGCATATAAAACAGTTATATATATAAGATGCATTAATACCGGAGAACACAGAGGCAAACATGCGTCCTAATGTAAACACACGAATATAAACCAGCTATTTGAAGCATCTTTTGAGTGTAATCTCCTGTTTTCTTGCTCTGTACCAATATGTTACTGCATAACCTGAACTGGACATGCTAATCATTGCTATTGCTACTAAAACACAGTTGGATTAAATAACTATCCTATAATCAATGAATGAAAGCAAAAAAAAGATACATTAGCTGAAATAGAACAAATAAATCTAGGAGGAACACTGTGATGACTTCGCTTTACTCTGTTCACACCGCTACTGATGCCCTTTCTTACTAAAAAGATTGAATCTCACTTACCAAAGAGGACATTCAAATAATCCCTGTATGTGTGAACATGGAAATGAATTAGTTCCCACAGCAAATGTCATTACAGCTGTGACTATTTGGGCAACAAATACATAAACCGGATTATCCTTTACCATAAATTAACATTCAAACAAGATCATTTGTTTAAGTTTGTCTGTCGGACCATCACACAGTTACACCAGACAAATACATGACAGTGCCTACTCGAGTTAATGGAACTTAAATCACACACAAAAACAACTAGTTGTCCAGTTTGCTCAACAAAACACTGAGAATTTCTTGTAAGGATTCATTTATGGAATTCAGTCAAGGTCAGAGAGTTAGCGCTGTCGGCTCACAGCAAGAACAAGGGCTTATCAAGGGTACACTAGTCCTGATGGGAAAAGTCTGCACGGTCAAAGATCTTTTGCCACACGTCTACATGAAAAAGTACTGATAACATCCGTCTATAACCCAAAGCATGCAGATCTGATGTGCTGCAGTTACTGTGTGTGTGCCTGTACCTACATTTGTTGCTGTTTCAAACATAAGACTAAAAGGATAAATATTATGCAGAATATAAAACTTGACATTATACATCTCAAAGTTTCTACTATGATAAAGACTTGTGAAACTCAGCAGAGAAAGAACAGTTGGAAAACTTCCATTGTCGACTAATAAATCTAGATGAAGTAGTAGAAATGATTTATGAGGTAAGTGATCTAATTTGGCTACACACACACAAAAAAAAAAAACTACAAGGAGGACTCGAGATAAACCAAAAAGAAAAGTATACACATCCTGTCAGTGTGATTATCAGTGACTCATCCAGTGAGCAAAATCACTTTTTGCCAACTGTTCTTCTTGCCAGCAGTGGGACAGGACATCTTTAGATCTCCTAGCTTAACTCCTAACTCCCCTATCGCACCCCGATGCTGGTGACTGCTCAGGGATTAGAGGACAGCACATGATGCTCTGCTACTGTTCATATAGTAGAAGACTTTTTTTTTTTTAAGTTCAAGAGTACTGTACAACCATATCCTGAGATCTAGGCGCAAACTTACACCCACACACATTTAACAAAGATCTTCTAAAGCCACATTTTTCCAAGATCACAATACAAATAAATTATAACAGCTGAACACTGATTAGCAGCCGCTGTTACTAGGCTCTATGCATTTTAGACAACCAGAGGGAAGTCTAATGTCTTGGCCATCACCTCAAAGTCACCGAATCACAGCATACACCAATTAAGCTCTGCAACAGGATGTTGTAATGTGTTTAGCCCTGCAATCAAATACTTTACTCAGGCCAAACCCCTGACAAAGCTGAAAGTTTAACAAGATTAATGAAGGACAAGACATCGCAGCAGTAAGCGTGCATATGTTTTAAAAAAATGGCGTCATCTCTCCAATAAGCCTCCAAGGGTCTCTGTAATACCCCCACGTGCACTGATATCAGTCTAGTCCTGCTATGGAGGAGTCAGGCCAGTGCTGGCCACCGCCTGGCACCAGACAGATCCCCGCCATCCACTCAGCATGCTGACGCTAGGGATTAATACTTGGACTACTGAGATGGATGTGTGGTTGGGGCCGACGTGGCGGTGTGTGTGTGTTTCTAGGTGACTGGGGGAGGGGTTATGGGGCACCACCTGCTTCTTTTCAAACACAATGAAGTGACTCAGAACAGTGCTCTCTTTTCCTTCAATTCCTCATGAAACACACTGGCACACACAGACACACCAACTTTCTGACAGCCGCTTTTTGCATTTACACAATATGACTGTTTAGCAGTATAAACAAGTGAACACCACATATTCATCCCCTGGACCCCTATGTCCACCTTTTGACCATTCACACTCACAGATGATAATGTTTTCACTAGGTTTGGTTATTTAACCTTAATATTTTTTTGGAGTACTGACCAAAATGTGTCTATATCATTAATAATAATAAATCTTTATTTGGCCAAGTATGTTACACACACAAGGAATTTGTTTCCAGTACAGAACCAAGGCATCCATGGTGCCAACTCACACCGATGGCTCTAACCATCGGGGGCAACTTGAGGGGTCAGTGTCTTGCCCAAGGACACTTCGACATGAGGACTACAGGCACCATGATTCGAACCTCCAACCCTCTGGTTGGGAGACAACCGCAGTATTGAAAGTATTGAAAGTTAGAATGAAAGGCTTGATCAGAGCCTGTGGCTAAAATAACTAATAACCCATGATTTTAATGATCTAAATCAGTCTATTGTATTTATTAAGTTCTTCACTTAACACTGATGCATTCTATAGTCTGGCTTTTCAAAATTAAATAATGGGTTAAAACTTATTTGTGACCAACAAACCTCCCCTTAAAATGCTGAAATGTCATACTTTAACTTGTTAAATGATACCCAGCCCTGGATTTTATGGTTAGGTTAAAGTTTTGCCTTTTCTTTAGTTTATTTCAAGATTTTTCACAATGACAAAGTCTAACACTTGGCTAAAATAACAAACCTAACTCGCAAAACTTGGCAATTTCTATGGTTTTGTAACACTTAGGTTGAAAAGTATACATTAAATAAAGATCTGCTTCAACGGAGCCACTTGGACTTTACTTCTATAAGTGTATCCCCCTCTGAAGAAAACGTCAAAGACAGAAAACACCTCTCAGTCAAGAGCAGAACAAACTAGTTATGGGTGAACACAGCATTAGTGATGCAGAGTACGGCAGCAAAAAGGAAAAATGACCAAGAAAATAAAAACGAAGAGCCCACAAAACTTGTTTTGCAGGTTCCTGCGTCCACAAATACCTGACAGTTCACTTTCCTGTGAGACAGATGATACTGACAAACCCTCACACACAGATTCCAGCACACATATGGGAGGGGAGTCTGGCTAGTCAGCACTTTAAAGCCCCTAGCATTGATTAGAAGAGCACCTCTAAAGGTCACCAGTGATAAAAAGAGACTTCTGACCTCTCCACTCTGCTGTACCTTCATGGGTTATGCATGGCAACAATACTTTCAGATCATGCTCTCTTTTGTTTTCAATATCTTTTTAGCATTTGTATCTAAGCCTTTCATTTTATTGGTGATGAACTGCAGTGGTTTGAGCCCTCCCACAAGCTTTAGAAATTATCACACAGACAAGTACCTCATGTTGAGCAAAGAGAGCGTGTGGAATACCTCCTCTCACATAACAATATCCTTGTGTTTACCTTTGTGTTGTCTCCTGGTCGTGGCGAACTGGGACTTGCGCAGGGAGCTTGGAGCCGTCTTCCTGTAGAAGCTGTTACGATCTAGTGAGCCCACATAAACAGGCTTGCGATCCTGTTTTGAATCTATACTCCCAGCACTGAATTCATATCCCTTTTCCTGCTCATCACTGCGCCGGTAAATAACGGGCTCCTCAAATGAGTGCATCTCCCTGAGCACAAACTTCTGGTTCTGCTGCTCAACCCATTCTTCACAGTGGGTCTTGAGATCCTGTTTGGGGTCTTCCTCATAGCGTGAGTCTACGGACATTGAACGAGATTCTTTAAATCTTTCCCGGAACCTGTGGTAGGAAAGCTCTCCTTCTCTGGATTTATACCGGCCTTCCTTCTCATGGTCATAGTGGTCCACGGCCCTCCGCTCATAGTGCTCCCTTGCTTTGTAGTCGTCTCTCCTCCTGTGGTCATAGTGCTCATCTCGCCTGTTATCACCTATATCCTTGTACCTGTTAGAGAGGTTTCTGTCCTTATAACCACCATATTCATCCAAATTGGAATCATAGTGGCCCCTTCCTATACTGGCGTACTTTTCCTCACCCCTTCTTTTATGGAAATCCCTGTCTTTGCTAGTAATTTCTCTGTGGTTATATCGATCCTCTGCACACCGGTCATAGTACTGGTCCGTTCGTTTTCGCTCATCATAGTAGCGGTCTTCATCTCTATGTTGGTAGTAGTCCTTTTCTCTATAGCGTTGATCCACTTTAGAGTTATAATAATCTCTATCATGCTCATAATAATGATCACCGTCCCTGTAATTGTCTTTGCGAGCATAGGTGTCTTTATGATCACAGTAGTCTTCATACTGACCTTCGAAACTGTCACACTCTCTGCGATCATATTTACAATGTTTCCTGCTGTCATAATACCGATCCTCTCTGTCATCATAGCGTTCATTGTATTTCCTGTCATAATGATCCTTGCACTTGTATTTGTCCTTATGATCATACTCCTCCAAGTCCCCTTGACTCCTGTGGTCATAACGTTCAGAGTAACGGTAATTTTCTCTGACCCAATCGTCCCTGCTTTTCCTGTCCTTGTCTAATTTACTGTACCTTTCGTGGGTTCTGTCTTTGTCTTGTGACCCTCTGCTGTAGTCCTGGTGGCTGTAATCCTCTGGGCCCTGGTAAAAACAGTTTTTGCCTTTCCATTCAGATATCCTCAAATCTAGGTGTCCATCCTCTGAACCAGGGTGGAAGTAAACGTCCTGGCCTTGAGGCCTCTTCTCTTTGAAAGCTCTATTGTGCTGGTCATCATATTCCCAGTTGGGTTGATGACAGACAGTGCCCTGTGTAATATGGGCCTGGTCCCCCCTTTGTACTGGCCATGGAGCTGGCACATGCACTGGCCCAACTACAGGCACCATCATGCCACCATGTACTGGCACAGGGCAGCCTGGAGGTGGAAGTAGGCCACCGGGGTTTGCCACCATGACAGGTGCCTGTGGATGGCCAGGAGGAACTACTCCATGCCCGGGATATCCAACCTGTTGCTGCTGAAGTTGCAGCTGGTGTAGTTGTTGTATCTGATGCAAATGAGTCATCCTTTCCACCTCTCTGGCCCAGCCAGCATCCCCCAGCTCCTCCACGCTCTTTCCTCTTTTAACCGGGACACCAGCTGCATGGTTCCAATCCACTGGACTAAACATGACTGGGTTGCCATAAACCACTGGGCTCTTCATGGCCCTTGCTGTTTAAATCAGCCTACCAAGTGCTGGTAGAGCTTTTTCTTCAATGTGCCTTATTTCTTCTTTCCAAAGTCCTACATTCCATAACAAGCGCTGTGGGAGACTCCACCTGTCAGGCATATTGTCTGTAATCCTCCCACTTGTTTTCTGTCTCTCCGTTCCTCTGCGTCAGCAAGACTGCCTGGCCCAGGCACCTCCCAGCCCCAGTGTAACCACATCATACCCTCCCCACAGTCTTCTCAGCGAATCATCGAAGGAAGGGGGTGGTGGTGGGTTATTTAAGGAGGGGCCTCCTTGGGTTAATGATTCAGTATAGTCACATGAGTGGAGGATTAAACGAACGGTCCCTCCCATTGTTTCAATTGGCTAGCACCTCTGTTTGCAGGAAACAGTCTGGAATTTTTCTTTGATGGAAAATGGGGACTAAGTTCACAATCTGCCTTTGACAGGCTTCAAACCTCAGCATCAAATGTTTTTTTGTCACCGCTATTAACAATTCTTCATTCTTCCTTGTATCCTGTTTTTCCCTTTTTTGTTTTGATGTGTTGTTTCCTGTGAGTTTCACTTTAATGTTCACCAGGTCATTAAAACTGGCTGCAGTCACAAAAGCAATGATGCAACTCAATCCTGTCTGTGTGTACAACCAGTTCTAACTTTCAAAGCTGGTACAAAGGCCATGATATCTGTGAGCTAACTGAAACTGAGCAATAAAGTGACCTTAGCCTGGAAGTTTGACTTTGCACTGCTTCTCAAGGAGGAGCAATTTTTTTATACGTAAAGAAATCCAGGTGATTTTTGCTTGAAACAAGTTTTTTTTCCAGGAATGACTGAAAGTGTGAGAATGAATGTGAAAATAAGTGAATGGGAAAGATCTAAGTAAACTACAGTTATTATATTTAGATTAATAGAGTAAATGAATGTGGAAAGGGAAAGATGGGAGTACACAGCCTGATTAGGGCTGAGCAGCTACTGAGAAAGTAGCTGCTGGTGTGTACAATGAGCTATTGTTGACAGACTTGTCCCCACTCTCTAAAGAGACACAATCTTTCAGGGTGAGAAAAAACTCAGACCTATTCATAAAGCTAGACTATAGTATACACCCCCTTCCATTAAAGAGGCAGGCCCTGTGGGATAGTATCAAATTAACATCAATCCAAACTTTCTGAAATGTAGTATGAAGCGGACACTAATTTGTACTCTGAATACTGGCGTTCAGTTAGCCCAGCTTATCTCAAACCAGGAAATAAAACATAAAAATCAAGTTAGACCATAAAACAAGTAGCTTTTACTCATATCTTGTCACTTGATGACTTTATTTTGTTTTATCATGTTTTTAACTTTGTTTTCTCCCAAATAAGTGGAAGAACTAACCTTACATGATCCTGATGAAATTTAATAAACATTTAAAAGTTTTGAATTGGATGATTTTTTTTTTTTATAAAGAAATGGCGTGACATTACTTTATAGCACTGCCAAGATGTTTCCTTTTGACAGCGTAGAAAGGAACCTTATACTGAACACAGACTCGAAGTTTCGCTTCACACTGTATTATGCAAGGCTGTTTAATTATCGGTGTTCAACATCTCAGCTTTCAGTAGCAGAACATGACCGAAACTATGTTTGTTGTGTACGTATCTCTGCTGTAGGAATGTCAAATACAACATTCCTCTCCATGGCCGTGTTAGCTTATGTAAACGAAGCTATCAAGGGCTTAATTATCATTCAGCACGTATAGACAAAGTGGTGTGATGTCCAGGAATAAGGTCAAGCTGCTGCCCAGACGTCGTCCAGATTTTATGGTTGACTGAGGGAAACCTGAAGCTGGAACCGATCAATGTTAAAACACATCAGGTTGTGGTGTCACGGAAGGCGAGAGGGGTTTTTAATGACGGTTTCAAAGAATTAAAAGAAGACTGAAGGTCAAAGATGTTAAACCAGAAAAGAGGATAGAAAAAGATGGTGGAGTAAAGATCTAACAAAATCAGCTTTTTTTTGGGAGAGTTTTCTCAAATGCAATTTTTAACACCTTAATTAGTTGCCATACTGCAAAATATATCGACAAAATAATAGCAAAACAGTAATAAAAATAACAAATCATTATACTGTACATGCACGGATACTGTGTTTAAGATGCCAAATGACCTAAACACCAAAATGAAACTCTTTTTACAGAAAGTACTTGACCTCTTTCTGTTTTGAGCTTCAGCATTAGGCCTCTGTCGGCTTCTTTGAGGACACTGAAATGGCCTCTACACAGCGAGGTGCAGGCAGAGCGAGCTCAGTATTCAAGTAACTCCCTGCCTTGAAACTATAAGTTTCCATTGTCTCTCCTACATCACACTCAAGAACACACCCTGCAAAAGCACAGAAAAACATTCGCTCCTGGGTGAGTGTGTGTGTGTGTGTGTGTGTGTGTGTGTGTGTGTGTGTAAGGGCACATAGCAGTACTATGACAAACAGTTTTTTTTTACAACAAAAACCCTGAGAATAGGCACACCTTTCTGTTAGCCCTGCATTAAAAGGGAAAACAAAGGGAAACTTCATATTCTCCTAACATATCCTGCTG
Organism: Monopterus albus; assembly: GCF_001952655.1. NCBI lineage: Eukaryota > Metazoa > Chordata > Actinopteri > Synbranchiformes > Synbranchidae > Monopterus > Monopterus albus. The sequence goes on from NW_018127949.1 coordinate 1,317,179, forward strand.
AGCTTTTGTGTCTGATTAATGCATTCATAATTAACATATCAAACGCACTGCAATGTGAGTGTCCTTTGTTGTTTTTCCTCTTCCAGATGCAGAATTTCAACCAGCAATCATGTCACCATCTTTTTCAGACTGAATATTTGACTTCATAACTAAGGGAAAGAAGGGTGTGGGAATTCCTGTGCTGTGTTGTGTAAACAGAAACTCTGTGGGTGGTTGACCCTTAGAAGCACCTGTAGCCACCTGAACCAGGTCATGCCCTCAGGCTGATTTCTTTCATTGACAGACATAAACATCACTGATTCCCTCATTTCTAAGCACTGGAAAGTGAAAAATATGACAAAAATAGAAACACTAAACACAGTATTGATCCATCTATCCATTATCTATAACACCTATTCTGGAACAGGGTCACAGGGAGCCAATCCAGCTGATAATGGGCGAGAGGAGGGGTACACCCTGGACAAGTCGCCAGTTTATCACAGGGCTGACACTTAAGAGCCAAACAACCGCACACACACACACTCACACTCACTCCTACAGGCAATTTAGAGTCACCAATCAACCTAAGCTGCATGTCTTTGGACTGTGGGAGGAAGCCGGAGTACCTGGAGAGAGCCCACATTATTGATGGACTGGTACAATGACAAACAAGATAAGTATTAAATTAAAACACACTGGATTCATCTGGTAGTAATCTGCTAATCTTATTGAGATAAACTTGGAGCAAGGAAACTACATCCAGTCAGCAATCTGTTTCTGATCACTGAGAAAATGAAACTGAATCTTTAATTACAGTGTAAAAACATTAACATTACAAAGCAGCCACCTAGTGTCGAGCAGTAGGTAGAGGTAGGAAATCAACAGTTACCATCAATAAATTTAGTAGTAGGTGAAACAATTTCAGAAACTGTTCATGAATGAAATAACCAGACATTAGTGTCTATTTTTGGTGACTCTAGCAAATGAACTACCTTAAAAAAAAATCAAGGTGCGTCAGCACATCCAAAAATAATTTATTGATAATAAACTGTAGTAAAAGAAAATCATGTAGCTTAAAAACTAGGCCTATAAATTAGTCCGACCAAATGAGACCTGGAAATCTAATATTAAAGTTAAGGAAACCCAAACTCCACTTAGACCCTGCATCTGTCTGCTATCAGTTACCTCATTAGCATTGTACTGAGAACAAGCAAGATCCTCCTTTTGCTCACACACAGCATAAGCGAATAAGAGTCCCCTGCTACTTGGTCTTACCCTGTAGCTGCTGCTGCTCCAGTGCGAGGGTCTCCAGCATGTAGTTACAGAACTCCAGATTTTCCATGGCTTGAATGCGGGCTGTCTCCTCCTCCTCCTCCTCCTCCAACATGACCCTGAGTTCCTCCGCCGTGTGTGCATATGCCTCCATGTTGTGCTCCACCTCTTGTATCTGTAGCAACAGCTGGTACCTCTCCTCCTCTTCACTCTGTCTCTTACTGTCCAGCTCCATCTCTCTCTCCAGATCTTTCTCAGCTTCCAGCTGGCACTGTATTTCATGTTCCTGGGCAACTGCAGGGTCGCTGACCTCGGCCTGCCCTTTGGTTGTTTGATTGGGGAGGTTTACAGCTGCTTCGTCAGGGGTGTAGAAGATGGGGCTGCTAGCTGGAGGAGCAGTATTTTGTCCTGGGCACCGAGGAGGGGGACGTGGAGCAGGGCGGGCTGGTTTGTATGCAGCTGGGGCTGGGGGACGACTGACTCTAGGACGAGGAGGAGGAGGGCGAAGGGTCCTGCGCCTCTCCAGTGAGGGAGAGGCAGAGTTTGACTGCAAAAGGTGGGGAACAGGAGAATGTGAGGAGCCTCGAATGATATCACTTTCATCTCTATAGTCCAGAATAGAAAAGTGTCGTGAGACACAGGACTGCTGGCTCAGGTCATCTGCTGAAAGCATGTCCCTTGAAGCACCAGACCCCATGTTGGTATCACCGTACAAAGGAGTCAAGCTTTTCTCAAACTCAAAAAGCTGCTGGGACAGCTTGGCTTCCAGGTCACCGGCTGAGGTTGCCAGGACATCCAAGGTGATGGATGTTGACATTATGCCATTAGAGCCACGTACTGTCTGCTGGGGATGTGCCCGTGTTTCAGCACTACCCATCATCATATCAGCATCACTGACACTAGCATGGCGAGTTAGCTTCTTCTGCTTGTGATCTTTAACAAGGTTAAATAGCGCTTGTCCAAGACTGGCATTTCTGAGACTTGTGGTGGCACCATCTGCCTGTGGTCTCTGATAGTATCTGCTGTCTTTAGACCACCCAGGCTGAGTGCTAGGGAGGGTAAGGCTATGAGTTCGCTTTGGCTGTAAGGATCGAGTGTTACCATTAGTATAGTGAGATCGATTTGTGCCAGATTGGTGCATATGACTACGTGCAGGCAGGCTAGGCCGAGGTGGGATTCTAGGCCTGGCTGACGGAGTGGATCTGGGTCTCCTGGGCCCTCTTTGTGATGGGGCAACAGGTTTATGTGGCTGAAGATCAGGCCTGCTTCCCCCCTCTCTCTGCATTCTGTTGTTAGTTTGAGGCTCAGCGCTTTTGTTTCCACTCCACCTATGCTCCTCTGTCCTCTCAAAGTAGTCCAGGTCCCACACCGTATGGTCCTCATAAGTCTTCCATTCAGCATCATTCTCTGACCCATTAGGAAATAACTGACCTGAGTTGTATTCAGAAGTGCAGCTGTTCTCCTTGTCTTCGTCCAGTTCAACAATATTTGTTTCCTCTGCAGTTTTCTGTCCGTCGTCCTCTATTTTGACAAATCGATGAGGAAAGATACCACACTGCCCTCTCAGCTCCCCCTCCAGCCATCCGTCTTCCAGAGTGCCAATAACACGTATGCGATCCCCCACATCAAAGTCCAATTCGCCTGGCTCCATGGCCCGAAACTCATACAGAGCCACTCCATAAATGCCACTCTCTTCCTCTTCTGCTTCCTCTACTACATCCTCTTTCTGCTCCTCTTCTTCTCTCAGAAAAACCTCCACTCCTTCTACACCTTCCTCCTCAGTCCCCTCTCCTGCATCAGAAGGGTCCTCGTATCGTAATTGTTGAGGGTCGCTGTTCAAAGGTTCTTGAGGAGTTCGAAGGGGACCAAGGAGCTCCACAAATCCCTCTGGGAAGATGCCCCTGCGGCCCTCCAGCTCCCCCTGGAACCAGCCCGGCTCAGGCAGGCCTGTGATGATGATCAAGTCCCCCTCACGGAAGTCCAGCTCCTCGTTGAGCTGTGCATGGAGGCTCATAAGGGCCCGGGCTTGGCATAGGGCATAGGGTGGTAGCTCTGAAGCCTGGGCCTGAGCCGAGCGTTCAGAGAGCTGCCTGGAGCGGCCTGAAAGGTTCAGCTCCTTCACACACGAGGTGGGGAAGAGACCACGGGTGCCCCAGGCATTACAGCCACGCTGCCATGTTTCGCCCAGGTCCGTGGACCCTCCTACTTCTCCAACTATCACATCACCTAGACACAAACAGATAAAGGGGTATTTGCATTTATTATTCATATTACGTGAGTCGTGGTGAAGGATTTTTTCAAGTTAAAGTTGCCCTGTTCGAGAAGCGTCAAGACATAAAAGTAATGCAAGCAGACAAAAGTAAAAATACAGTATTAAGCCATTAACAAAACAAAGAACAAGCCTCGAGTCTGTGCTTGTGTGGAGGCCGACAAGAGTTCCTGAAAGACAGCTTGATAGTTCATTTCTATATTTTAAGGCATACTCTGCACTCCTGAAGTAAATACTTTGTCAGTTATTTCAGATCACCATTATTATTGCATTTCTAATAACTTTCCTAGGGTCAGCGCTGCTGCTAATGTATCTGGAAAAGTCAGGGATTATAGGAATGTTGACTTGTCAGCGAGAAGTCAGTGAGGTCACATTCCAAAGACCTGCGGCTCCACCTCCCATTGTGTCTGGGACCTAAACTGGAATACTGCCAAAGCAACTATGGAAAATCATACTGGAAATGAACATTTCAACTCTCAGATGGCAAGTAAAAAGAGTTTCCTATGGTTCCTGTCATCCAGGAAGTGTTATTTGTTTATGAAAATAAAAAACATGCTGTAATATTGTCTTTGCATAAATTTTATCAATTCAAATCATTAAAAAATATGTTAATAAACTAAAGTAAACCATAAGATGTATGTAGGCATGATAAAATTAGAATGAATGAATTGTTGATTCATCAGGTGACATTATGAATCAGAAAGTTGTGAGGTCCCATTGTATCCTCCATACGTTTTAACACATTCTGCTGAATTAATTTAAGATGCTTTTTTGTTAAAAGCAACTTAAGTTAAATTTGGCTCTGTACAATACTTGAACTACTATTATCACTACAATTAGTACCTGCACTTCTATTAAAAAGCATTTCCAATATGAAGGCCTGCAGCAAATATTAGCACTGTATGCCTCAAATCGGAAAACAACAACTAATGTAATCATGTTCGAAATCCAGGAATGTGAAAAGAAAGTCAGTAGTGTTTGAGGACATCTAGTGGCGAGTTGTGGAAATGAAACTTGTGCTGCTTAATCATTTCATTTCCCCCACTGGAGGTCCATAATTGTTTACATCTGTAACCAAAGAAAGAGTTTTCCCCTCAGGTGACCATAAAGCAAATTGAAACATTTCAATTCTTTTGCTGAAAAATCACCCAATTAGAACAGCTGCAAAAAAAAAAAAAAAAATCACTTCTCTTTACCTGAGCACATCAACCAGCAGTGTTAAGCTAAATTAAAAAAACAATTAGAGTTACCAGTAGCAGTACAGTAGTGCGAAACACACTGCTTAGCTTCTGATCCTGTGCAAAATATCTGATTACAAACAACAGGGCCCTTGTATGCTCACATCTGAGGACACTAATGGTGACTGAGACCATCCATAGAGGAGATGCACTTCATTGATTATTATGAGTCATCATTGTGTGTATGAGTGCATGGAGCATGTCCACACCTCTCTTCAGAGACAGGACGCCTGGCTCTGCTGAGCTGAAATCATTGATGCACACATAGAGTCGGTCTCCAGGCTTGGTGCTGGGAATGGTAACCTCTTCCACAAAGGTGCTGGGGAACTGACCTGAAGATGAGACACAGAGATAAAATACAATGAATGAACTGGAAAACCTGTTTCCTCAGCACACTGACAATACTGACTGCTATACACTAACTTCTTCAGTTCTTCTTCTTCACTAGTCTAGATTCAGTTACTGCGTGTTCACCTGAAGATATGGGGATTTACAGTGGTCTGACAAATTCATCTCTATAAGAGAATGCCAACTGAATAAAAATGGGACCCGTTTAAACAACGCATTTTGAATAAAGCAAAATAAAAAAAAAACAGTATGGACATTAGTTTGAACTTGAGTGGATGTATGCCAGAATTTTACCTTGTAATAAAAGCAGTTTTTTGCTTCCCTGGAAAGACGAAACTGCCCGTAACAAAAGCAGTTTCGTCCTTCCAGGGACATCATACCATGGATGTATTGATATCACCTGTGTTTTCCAGGAGCAGCTAAGCTAACCCACACCAACTTCCCCTCTGCACATCCGTTCTGAGGGATTCCCCGTCGTCATCTTAAGTGTCGTTCAACTCGTCAAAGTTTTGGTGGACTGCATTCTTTAAGTAACACCTGTTTTGTTCTCTGCGGTAGACAAATTGCAATAAAACTGAAATATTCAACCGCCTACAGTAAATTTACAGCTTACCTGTGACGCCATCTTTGTTACCAAGCAACCAGAAGTCGTCCACAACACTGAGCACCTCGATGACATCACCCGTGAAGAGAGGCAGCTCCTCCGAGACGCTGGGGAGAAACTCAAACACGGCACGCACCACTGATCCTGCTTCCATTACTCATAACCTGTAGACGTGGAAAGAGAGACCGTTTTCTATTAAAAATGCATGAAAGAATTCCCACAGAACAGGGAAAAGTTAGGATTAACAACAAACTGCTGAAAGTGCAAAACTTTCATAAGAAAATATGAAGAACGACAAGAAGCCTTTTCCATGAGGAATCAAGAAGTAGGGATAGACAGTAACCATCCCAGTAGAGATGTCTCTCTAAACTTTCTACTAATAAATACCTCTCATGTAATTGTTCTTACACTTGACAATGCATTTATGATCGCTTTCAAGTCACAGTCACTGTTTTATTGATACAATAAAAATAGCAGAGCTTATGAATCATGTTATTTGAGAAGGCGGGAGAGGTCTTTTGAGGTACAATTTGAGCCTGATACTCCAGTTATAAGCAAAATGAGCTAATCTACATTGAACAACACAATAAAAAATGCATTTGTTTACCATTTCACAAGCCCTATTTCATGCAAAGGCAGATACCTGAAAAATCTACTTAACTGTACTTGTACTTCATTTCTTCCCACCTCTGTATGCAAACTATACTGTATGTACTGTGACATGCCCACTGATTTATTAATATAATACTCAAAAAGTCCTCTAAACTGCATCAGATTGGACTGACTGAAAAAGCAAACAGCCCAACACTTTCATGACACTTTTTAAATGTCTCATCTACTTCAAACCAGTGAGAAAAGCCCAAAAATACCAAAATATTCTCATGTGAAATAAGCAGAACTGTGGCAGAAGACTGTTTTCATGTAAGATTTAGAGAAGGGCCCTCATACTATTCCTCAGGAGAGCGTGAGCAACATGAAACATTACTCACTTTTCTGCTTATGCTCTTCATACAAAACAGCAGCTGTCAGACAGACACCACAGTGAATTAAACATGTCCTAACACGCAGCCTGTTAAACACATATCAGCCATGTTTGAGAAATGGTTTCCATGAAACAGTGAGTAACAATGAGTTTCCCGACAACTCTCAGCCTGAGCTGCTGTGTTGGACTGAACACGACCATTTCCTGTGATTTAGAGGAAAACTCCTCAAGCAGAGGACAAGTTAAAGACAAGTCCAAGACACTGAACCCCGCTGTCCATTTAGATAACAAATCAAAGAAGCATGCACAAATGTGTGTGATTTTAGAACATTTCTTATAAGATTTCTTATCAGTGTGCCAGATCAGACAAACGGTGAATTACTCTCTAAGGGTTCTATCAGAAAACACTGTGCCAGGAAACAGCATGAGACTCACACAAAAATATTTATAACAGGCCCGCTTTGCAGACCACAAGTGAAACCATTTACCCTGAAGTCACTGACTCTTCTTATTTGCATTTGCCAAGATCACTTGTGGTGTACAGCTTGCAGTGGTGTTGTTGCTTACAGAATGAAGTGAAAACGGAAAAGAATCCTGTGTTGTGTTGGGGAAATCCAACCAAGCAACTGCAAACCAACTTGGGAAACGGTGGCACTTGGCTACAGTGCAGAAACCCTGTTTATTTTTCAGTGTGCATCTCATCCAGCACAGCCTGCCACCATCACAGCTCAGCCTACAACCTGCGCCCAGGAGCTGCAGAAACTCACTGCACTTGCGCAGACACAGTTTAACTAGGAGTAGATAATCCTCAGGCCTGCAAACAGCCAGACAATCTCCTTAGTGTTATTTATGGGCATGTCTGTGTGTCAGTGACCCTTGTGTCTGGTGATTTTTACATTTACTTTTTTTGGCATCTTGACCACAGAGTTGGTGTGATGGCTTTTTTTTTCATACATGGTAAAGACTGAATATCCTCCAACAAAGTCCTGATAACTGTAACCTAACCTTTAAAAAATAAAGCTGGTTAAAAAATTATTTCATTAATCACTAGTGTTAAAAATCTGTTTTAATTAGACAGAAACTGTTTAATGTTTAGCTGTCATTTCAATTAGTTCCTCATCACTGTCTCACTTTAACAACTCGAATAGCATGATACAACAGCGGTGGTCAGTGATTTTTTTTTATTGTGAAGGAGACAGTGCGACTGGGACTAGTGTGTGCCACTTGGCAGGGACCTGGACAAAGTAAAAGGATTACAACAGACAGGTAAGTCAACAGCTGACACGTGCCACATAGATACACGCACAGACTTAACAGCTGATAGTGAGACAAAGCACCGTCTGACCTGAGACACGACCTTACTAAACTACCTGCGGATGTGCACGTACGTGTGCCCAACATAAATGATCAGTTTAAGATGCAAAACAAAAGTATGTACATTATATAGCAGCAAGTCAAACCAAGTTTCATGATGTTTCCAGGGATTCTGAAAGATTGTGATTGAAATCCTTTGCTATTTTTTATGTTATAAACCAAACAGTTGACTAGTTGAGAAAATAACAAATGAAATAATAATGAATATGACTGTTTTTATTTTTAATAAAACAGATATAGTTCTGTGTAGCTGTACTAACTTGTCCAGCTCCGCCACTGCTGTGAGTCATCTCTAGTTTTCCTGTCCATGCAGGTGCTGAAACATTGTGTTACTGTGAGCACAAAGCAGAGGAAGCAGGATCTGCTGACTGCTTGGATCCTTTACTGAACAGGGTATCTGACGCCAACAATGAAGCCGCTGCCTCATTATCTGTCTGCCTGCCAGGGCCAGGCTCACACCCATGCACAAGCCATGTGCCATTCATCCTATTCAGATATACTGAAGTGGCAGGCTGGCACACGCCTGAGCGTGGACGTCAATGCACATTCACCCAGACTGGTAGAACCCTCTGGAGGGGGCTGGATGACAGCTGATGACTGTGCAGGAGTGAAATCCTCCCATCCAGAACGCTGAGTCCACTGAAAAGCTGTCACTTGCAAACATCACCACCAAAGCTGGTGGTTCAGCCCGCCGACGGTTCTGGATATCGAAAACTGTGGGACATGTGTTGTTTTCCTTTTGACCATCTAGTCTGTTCAGCACATGTGACTGGGGGGCAATGAGGAGCTTCTGATGGCTGACAGTCAACACAAGTGGTTTTCTAATCCTGCATTTATAGAATCAGTGCCTCAGAGACCCCCTGTTGATGATCAAGCAGCAACCACTGAGGCTGAGAAATAAAGCCACTGCCTACAGTTTGTGTTAAAGGCTGTAGTTCCTCAAATGCCCACTTGAGGCTCTAAAAGGGAGTCAATCCCCACAGATGCCCATGTAAAAATGCCCCCCCTTTGCAGCAGAGATAAATGTTTACAGCCTGGTACAAGAGACTGTTTTGGTCTCTATAGCTAATTTACCCTTTCATGACAACTGTACAGGAGGTGAATGTTTATATAACCCTCCCCTTTAAATTATATTGAGACTAAAAGTTATACATAATTAAGGCCTGGCTGCTTTGAGTGACAGGTGGAAGGGTCCTGTGACACGTGGCTAGCCACTTGCTATACTCACGATCCTCCTCTTCACCCATCTTTAGATTAACCGTAGCAGGCATCAAACTGTGAAACACACAAAAATCATCCATTTTCTAAACCGCTTAGTCCCAAACAGGGACACGGGGGGCTGGGGCCAATCCCAGCCAGCTGCGGGCGAGAGTCGGGGTACACCCTGGAGAGGTCGCCAGTCCATCGCAGGGCTAACATACAGACGAACAACTACTCACACACACAATGCTGCATATCTTTGGGAGGAAGCCGGAGCACCCGGAGAGAACCCACGCAAGCACGGGGAGAACATGCAAACTCCGCACAGAAAGGCCCCAGGTCAGCCCAGCCGGGGCTCGAACCCAGAACCTTCTCGCAACAGCGCTAACCACCGCGCCACCGTGCTGCTCCACAAAAATCATATGAAGTAATTTTGTTTAGGGTATTCTGCTGGTTTAGTGGCTGAATTTTCATTGTTAACCTATCAAAATAGCCACAAATTAAAATTGTTTCAACAAGCTAATCGATTGTTCGAGTAACTGTTTCTGCTCTAATCTGCACATCATGTAATATTCTGGGGTTAAATGCCGCCCAGGGCCCTCCCACACCTCTAGTTTTTGATGTTCATCTCATGTTGCATCTGTTTGATGAAAGCAATCCTCAGAAACTCTACAGTAATGTCCCGTGTTGTGCTCTAATGTTTTTGCTGTAAACAAGTAGAAGGCAGGACAGTTAGAACAGCAGCCTGGATTTTACAGTGCATTTCAACCAGATGAGGCAGCACATCTGGCAAGCTGAGTCAAACGCCTGAAGATGCCAGACTCTGTTGAAATATCTGGCCAAGACGTCTCTTTCACTCAAATGTGTGAAAACTAAACACACACAGAGAAACAGTCGAAAAAGCAGACAGATATACTAACATAGCTATTCTGCCTTTGCTACAGTCCTACTCTGAAATTGCTTACACAAAGAAAAAGGATAAACTGTTCCTTCTATGTAAAACAGCTCAAACAGAAGAACGGCATCTGTGCTTAAGGATGACATATCGCTTCTTTTATCTTGAGGGAGTGTCTCATTGTTGTTACTGTAAGCCTACCAAGACAAATTCCAATCAACAGTGTTGAAGGATGCGACACTAGTCCTATAAAATAATCCAAGGTTAACCAAGACAGGTACTGTGGTACAGAGCAGCTGTTTAATCCTGAACAGGACAAGCCTCTCAGTCCCTCTCAAACCAGTCACACCTCTGCTTCAGCAGCCAGTCCTGTCTTGTCTGCGTCTCCTCCACACACAAAGTCTCTATTGACATCTTAGGGAGTTCTGCTCTGTGTCTTATTTACATTAGTTAAACTACTAAATTAATAAAAACTATAATGCAGCAAAACTATAAGTGTTCATTGACAAAGTTACATGAAATCTGTGTTGCAGCTGAATCTGTGGGGAAAGCCTGGGTGGGTGGGCTCTTGTGAAACGCCGCTTCTGACGTTGTGGCTCAGCCGATGATCTTGATCCACCTCTGTCTTCACATTTTCATTCATTTTGCTTTCCAGCATCTCAGCAGTTAGGGCGGACATTCAAGCATTCCTCAGGGGAATGTGATTATTTTTAGACTTCACTTCATCCTGACTTTTTCCTTTCTTTCTTTCTTTCTTTCTTTCTTTCCATAACTCATCTCACTCCCCATATTTGTTTCTCCATTCCCTTCATAAGCATGCACGTGTTGAATATCAATGACTTGTATGACACTCGTACACACAAGTATACAGACACTGGGTGGGACCGCGCTTTTGCATAAACATTTCCACTGCAAGGAGGAGAGCTCAGATGTCTGAGCTCAGAGGGCCGAGGCTGTGTTGTCACGGATACTTAGACCCGTTTGGACGGCAGAGGGGTTTCACTGAGAGGACCCCAGAGGTGCCCAAGGATATGCCGCACCCTTAAACCACGGCTGACACCTAATAGTTTGTATATGATCTGTTGCATAACTGAGCTCAATTAAAAGTCACATCATAACATGCCTGCAGAAACACGGTCAATTCACAGGGACTGAATATGCCTTTTGGAAAGATCCACCCAAGCTCAAAATTCTCACATCTTGTGCTCAAACTTTTAGATATTTCAGGGGGAACCGAGGACATTAACAAGAGACTGCAGAGATGGGAAAACCTAGCCTGCATTGATGAGTTTTCCTAAGTGGGCTTGACACTGCTGCTGACATGTTTGTGAATCACCTCCTGGGACTGGTCTGGAATAATTTAGACAGACAACAGTTTTCTCACCTCTGCACACACAGCTGTGCGAAGTGAGCAGCACATTCATATCACTGGTTTGTCAGAAGTAGCCCCCTTTGTTCCAATATCAGAAATGTGTGGTGTGATGGGGGTTCAGGCACCATTCGATGATTTGATGAACACTGTGTTTGCTGTAAACCAACCCCATCAAGGTCAGTACTCACACTGTTTATTGATCCTCCAGCCTTTCTATTCATGCTACTCCCAGTCCAACCCTTAGCTACTTATTTAAATAATCTTAGCCTCTACCAGTACCATGTTGACACTGAAAATAACAGCTAACTGTGCAGATTACTGAGCCTTGACAGAGTGCTGCTTTGTTCAGTGTTTTTGTCGCTGTGCCCAGCTCTGAGTCTGTCTGCCTCTATTGCTAATTGTCTCAGCTTTTTTGATTTAGAAAATCCATTATTTTGATTTTTAAAATAAAACATTGTTGGACATTCTATCACAATTATGGATTCTATTTATGTATAAACATACCTCCCCCTCCATTCGTTCTACATAATGCCCTTATTATGGTTTCCTCTAAAGATGTTGAAGCCAAAACGTGTCAGCTGAGGAATATGACATCATTTTAATCACCAAGCAGATCTTTGAAGGAAGGCGACTTCCTTATTTTCACTCTAATTTTAGCTATTAGCTATAGCTAATGTTGCGCCACCAGCAACGAACGTAAGGAGTGTTGTCATTTTAACATCCGAGCCACAGTTTCTCTCTGAAGTGACAGTGTGTTTCCTAATACTGTGACAAATTGAGCTTTTCTGTCTTTCCCATGCATCATAAAGGCATGTTTATTATTGCCGTTTTGCATATTCCAGGAACACCCAAAGACATGCAAACCGACACAAACGTCTCAGGTTTCTTTGTCACCATGTGTTGATATAGAAACCTGTTGCTAGTGTTCAATAATTTAGTGTGAAGGATGTTTTTGTGCATCCAAACTCCTGGCTAGGTACTAAACACAAAGACAACTGAAGAGAAAAAGATGCCTACACTTGATTAATGTGCTGACAGTAGTTAAAAGAAGATTGCCAGGTATGACTCAGATGAAGGAATAAGTAAAATGCATTTTCATGTAAAGTCCTGCTACGCTAGAAGGAACAAATCTTTTCACTTTTCAGAAATGATGGGTGAGTTGGATCCCTGCAGGCGAAGTAAAATACAGAAGCCTTGATGTTGTGTCAGTGCCAAAGCACTTCAACTTACAATAGTGGCGCTGTAGCAATTTTGCGGTTTATGTTGTCTTCCTGATTGATATTTTTAGTTGAGATATTGGTGCATCTAATTTTTCTACTGTGTTCAGTGTGTTTAAACAGAAACAACACTCACTTCCTTGTGCTTCAAAACAACATGATAAGTATGAAGCATGATGATAAACCTGTGAGTGGTGGACATTCAAGCAGTAGCAGCAGCACAAGCTGAACCTCGATACTTTTGATTTCACAGCTAAAAGACACAAAGTGCAGCTGTAACAAACAGGCAGGCATGTCATGTCACAACAACCCGCACTGCCGATGTAAGACTACATTATGAAATGTGTCCCTGTCTTTAAAGAGGAGGAAAAATGTCAATGTGTTGCAATTCAAGCCTAAATTTTGTGCTGGTTCACCTAAAATTTTCAGTGAGCAACACCAGTGTGTAAAGGGTTAGTCTGGAGCCCAGATGCAGTAATGACTCTACAGTGATTTATAGAGCCTGGGAGACCAGTGTCAAACTGGAGCAGTGTGCCAGTGCTCCCAGTAGTCTAACTGAAACCATAATGGCTCTATACAACAGCACAGAATAGAGCTGTCAAAACAGAACTGTTAGGTTAGAGCAGAACAGGACAGGACCAGCAAGTGTAATGGGGCGGAATTCAACAGAACAGAAGATATATCAGAACATAAAACGGACCAGAACAGTGTCAGAGACCATAATGCAACAGAGCATTAAACATCACAGCACCATAGCTCAGCTCAGTGCGTGTGATGCCTTTGTGCGTTTTGCTGTCTCTCTCACACGGTGGAACAACTGGCTGGAAAGCGGCCACAGGTGACAGACACACAGCAGGGGGGTTATTTGGTCTGCAGCACATGTTGTGTTCACTGCTATCGCTCATTCTGCTCACGTCGTTAGTCTAACAGCTCTGGTATTCACACCAAGTCTGGCTGCTCTGAAGCCTGCGGAGGGCGAATCATGGCCAAAGTATGACTGTGGGCACCTGGCTGTTACACGACACACCTTTTCAGACAAGTCTAATGAAGGAAAATGCAGCGTTATTACCCTGTAGAGAGAAAGTAATGTAACGTTGTAAAGCTGTGTAGCAACTGAAGTCATTACAAACATCTTTACGCACACAACGCGTCTTGATCAACGTTTTTCTAGATCGTGTAGCACTACACAAGAGGTAAAAGTTAGGAAGTTGTGCTTTTCTTGCCTGTAACGCGGTTGAACCGCAACAGGACCACGTGCTATCCAGCCGTTAGATCCAGCCCGACGAGATATCCAACTTGTCCAGCCTGATGGTGGCGGAGTGGCTTTTCCTCACGACACAACTTCTCAGCAACTACACTTCCCACAGCTTTGGGGCCGCGCACAGAGTCATTGTTCCTGGGAAGATCGGCTGTATCTCGGCGTGAAAGTTAAGAAACACTACTGGCATGGAAAGATGGCACTATCAGCTGTCATAACATCAGAATCAGGAGCAGCCGCGGCGCTCTGCGCCTCTCCATGCCTACGCGCGACAACGCCACCCACTTTTTCCAATGAGATCCGTGGCTGGCTCGGCTGATGCCTGACGGAAAAGAAAATAGTGGGCAGGACCCGAGTCATTCCAAGATCAGTTTAATTCAAATGAACTAAGTGAAGAAAGTACCGGGTTCTTGTAGCTATACTGTCACTGTTGTTTCCCAATAATGCATAGCTATGCAGTTACCGTATGTGCCTAGTAAACAGTGATACAGCCTAATAAAGTACATACGTTTAGCTACATTTGTGGTACTTTCCCTTTTGTTGTTACATTACAGTAGTCCACAACATTTCATATAGAATCATACAGTTTTTCCTCAGATCAGTTTTCTGACAGCTACAATTTGACTTTATTATAAATTAAACTAGAATAGAATAGGATATCCTTTATTGTCATTGCACTGAAAAAAATACAACGACATTTAAAAGACAGCTCTCCTAGAGATACTTCCATCACCCACACACTCACACATCTCACTCTATACAGATAAGTTAGTTAAAAACACAAGAAGCACATAAAATATTAAAATTAGAATTAAAAATTATTAAAGTTGCAGTGCGATAGTTGCTCACATGAAACAAGTCCAAGAGCTAATCAGCATCCACACAATAAGATAACAGAGGTGGGGGCAGTGGGATAGGGGGCTGAGAATTAAGCTGAGGGGTAAAAACTGTTCTTCAGTCTCGTGGTGTGGCATTTCAGGGCCCTGTAGCACCTTCCAGAGGGTAGCAATGTGAAAATATGGTGAAAAAACTACCAGGAGACTGTACATCAGTTGAAATCAGCCCCATCTTCAACAAATAAAACATTCAGTCTGATTAAATATGAATGCATTCATTATATTAATCTAGAAATCAGGTCAGCTAATCAGTTACTTTTGAATGTGCCCAGAACAAAGCGCAAGCTTAGAGGTGATAGTGCCTTTGCGGCTGCTGCTCCCAAGCTATGGAATGATTTACCGCTGCCCATCAGACAAGCCTCTTTTTTGCCTGTTTTTAAGTCCCTTTTGAAAACTCATTTATTCTCGTTGACATTTTGATCATTTATATTGGTGTTGATTTTATCTGTATTGACTGATATCTCATATTGGTGTTGATTTTATCTGTACTTGTGTTTATTTTTAATGTATATTGTTATTTACACTGTACAGCACTTTGGTCCACCTTGGTTGTTTTTACTGCTTTATAAATAAAGTTGGAATGAATGAAATGGAAAGACAGCATTCAGTGGGAATTTTTTGTTTAGATTAAAGAGTACTTTTCCCTACTGATTAGGGTTGCAAGAAATTATTATTCTCAGTGTGAGTAAATCTCTATTATTTTCTCAGATAATCACTTAATAGTCATAATAGCTTAATTAAGAGTAGGGTAGCTTCTCTGGTAGGCAGGAACACCCTGATGACATTCACACCTGGAAGCTGGTCAGTACAACCACAGGCCGACCTGATGGCCACTGAGCGGCTCCACTAGAGCGGTTGGGGGGTTAGGGGCCTTGCTCCAGGGCACCACGATGGTGTTAATGAGGGTGAGGCAAGTGTGGCACTAACACCCGAACCCTGACCCATCCAGATTTAATCCTGTCAGTCTAGGGATTGAACAAAAGATCTTCCGGTCACACAGTGCTTCTCTAATTTTTAGGTAACCACTTCTGTAATTGGTTAAACATGACAAGGATAAATGTGACCAAAGTGGAATTTGCTAACTTGGTGTTAATCAAGCTTGTTGACACTCAGCTGGAAGGTGTTCAGTGGATTTCTTCTTAAACACGCAGCTCTTTTATTTTGAGTCATTAAGACAATAAACAGCTTTTTTAGAGTTAGAAAAGCATAGTTGCATGACTGTATGTCTGCTAATCCTTTTCCCAGCCATGGCCACTGTGTGTTGTGATATAAAACAGTGAATCCAGTTTTTGCTGTGTCTGCAGTAATAGCAGCTTCCTCATACTGTATGTGATCTTGTATGTGCAGAACAATTGCAGGAAACTAAACCAGTAGGCTGCAGAAAAGGGCAAAGATACAAGGGAGGCCACACAAAAACACACAAAAACAGGCTCACTCGAAGACACACATAGCAGCACACTCTACTGTACACTTTGCTATATTCACAGATTTGCTTTATACTGTATATAAAGTACAGACATAGACCATGGTGTCAGGTATAATTGAAATCTGACATAACAACACCTATATAATGAATTCATACTTATATTATTTTCCAGTTTCCAACCAGTGAAGCTGTTGCCCTTTATAATTCCATGCCTGTGGGCTTCAGCACCAGGAAAGCCCATGCAGTCACCTGCTCATGCTGACATGTAGTGTAACCTAACACATTGCATCATATATCCTAAAGGCTAATCACATCATTTGTATGTAAAATCTTAATCAGAAAAGTAACTGAAACTGTCATGCTGTGGAGAATTTAAGTACATTTAGTATATTTCCTTCAATTAAATTATTTTAACACATAATAAGGATTAAAACAACAGCACAAATAAAACAGATTGTATACTTTTATACAGTATATGCATGTGTCAGTGTGTGTATGTATTGTCCACGATGATGATGTGTGTTGTTCGACATAGCTTTATAGTTGAAAGAGTATGTATGTGACATATTTTTAAAGTATGCAGGTGTAAATGTATGAGATAGGTGGCAAGTATGTTGCATAAAGTGATACCATAGTACATTTACTATTAATATTATTAATAGCATTTATGATATTGAAAGCTACAGTATAATAATATGTATTGTGAAAAATGTGGAGCTACAACTTGCATTTATTTATAACCATAATGCATTATACCACTATACTGTTCATTATGCCATTATATCACTGTCCAATGAAAACCAATAATCTTTGAAATATCAACTTTGTTTTAAGTTACACAACAATGCATTTTCTATATATTTCAATGTTTTGTTTAAAGTAACTGGTCTATAACTTACGCTAACCCTGGTCCAACTGTGTCATGGGACGTCTTCATAAACTCTGATTCAGTGAATGTGGGTAAGTCAGTGTAGGAGGACTACTGGTGGGCTTCATTGACGCCACATTTGGCCAACTAAGCACACACACACACACCAACACTACAGCTGAGAACACTCCAGAGCAGCAGCACTGTATGAAATGCTGGCTTTGTCTTCTCTCACAGTGACCACTTTCATTTAAGGGCAGTATGTGGGTCAATTGTTGTCTTTGAATACTTGCTGCCAGTTGATCGTCACTACAACACACTGTAGGCAGAGAACACTTTGGCTGTTGTACAATAATCCTATTGTACTTCCCCTGAGAAGCAACTGTGATAAAGTATTGGAGTGAGAGAAATGATCATGGGTATTCCGGTTACTGGACTGATAGTTGAACTGATGTCAGTAACTGAATGACGTAATGACTGTTATGACTTTTATCATGACAATGTGTTTAATGTTATATGACTAATATCAAATTGCTTACAGCTCAGCTTTGACTTTTGGTTCATTGCTTGGCAATCTGATGCAAAGAACATAGCAAAATGTTCTATTCTCAGTTGCTCTCATCAGAAAAATCCACCTCTGAGCACGTCTTTGAGTTTACTCTGTTATGATCATTTAATTGTTCCTAAAATATTTCCAGTATTGACCATTACTTTGTTTCTGTTGGTTACACTAAAAGTTACCAATCTATTATGTTCTGCTGTTGAATTTATGCCACTCTTGCCTATTTTATGCTCAGACTGGTACCTGAAATGTAACATACCCACATAAATTATGAAAGATAAACAGTTAGAAAACAAAGGTAAACAAATGAGAGTTGTTCTGTCCATTCATTTTCCTGTGAATTGTTTGCAGAAATGTTATCCTGTCCTTTGCTGCCACCTCCAGGAAGCTGAGGCCCCATCTGGTGAAAAAGCAGAACTTCAGTCTTCATGTCAGCTTGTTCTGCATCTACCGTATCATCTGCTTTGCTGTTGCTTCCCCAGCTCATACCAGGATCAAGCAGTGTAGTGATCATCAAATGGTTTCAATGTCCTGTTGATATGAACTTGATATGAAGATCTCTGTATCTCTCTTTGGAAAGTCTGCAACAGTGTGTGCATTAATCTCAGTTGTTCAGCACAAATGTCATTTTGTAGCTTCCACTACAGATGCAATAAAGCATTAATTTGATCTAATTTAAAAGAAAATGGCTGAAATTTTTTCAAGAACATGATCTCTTTAGTAAACAGGAAATTCGTGTGACACTTAAACAGGACTTCTTGCTACTAGGTTTTTCCGCACCGTTCACAAACACTAGAGAATACAACAATAGCTTCTCTCTGACAGACAGGAAAAAGGAAAGACGCACTTTCTTGGGATCGGCACAGGTTGCACTGTGGTGACACATGGGTGAAGCCTGTAATGAAATTGTTAGTACAAGATATAAAGTCAGAAGTCAAAAGATACAAATATCTAAAATTGGCCTCCAGGAGTATTTTGGTGATATGAAATATAATAATTATTATAGTCATTATGGAATCATTATGAAAGTTGAGCTTTACAAGGTGCAGTGAATTTCATTAGTGATACTTCTTCATTTTATTTTGTTAATTTACTTTTATGTCCCTTCATGCTCCATGTACTCCTTATGTGTGGATGAAAATGCTACAAAATAAAACTTACTATTGCCATTACTGCTATCATTAAGAAAAAAAAAAACATTATTTATTCAAATGAATTAAAGCACTAAGCAGATAAAATACAGTAAAAACACAATAAAGCGAGAATAAATTAGGACTGAAAAAACAGTCTTTTATTTTCACTCTCCATTTTCATCAAATTATAATAATCAAAAATAAAATAGTCCTTTACAAATACAGGATAGTTGTGTTCATATAAATCAATATTGTTACATAAATACACCAGGTTTTTAATACAGCCAGTTTATTTTATCAACAAAAAACAAAAGCCCAGAAGTCTGAAATACACAATCAGTTGACTACAGAGATAAACTTACAAACATATACTATGGTCTTTTATCATTCCATAATTTGTATGTATTTGTATGCATGTATGAATGTACGTGTATGTTTTACGAGGGGCCTTTCAGTGT
The DNA here is from genome assembly GCF_001952655.1 of Monopterus albus. Taxonomy (NCBI): domain Eukaryota; kingdom Metazoa; phylum Chordata; class Actinopteri; order Synbranchiformes; family Synbranchidae; genus Monopterus; species Monopterus albus. The sequence continues at coordinate 1,336,530 of NW_018127949.1, forward strand.
ATGTATATATACAGTATACAGTATGTTTGTGTGTTGTTCTAATTAATGTTCTTGCCTCATCTTGGGCCGAGTTTTAAAGGGTTCTTGGGGGATGAGAGGTTCTTCTTGCTGTGGTGGGGCTTCAACTTGAGGGGTTGTTTCGGTGCTGTTTTCAAGTAAAAATTAAGCTGTCAAGGAAGACGTGAAGAACAAGGAGTGAGTGAGTGAGCGAGTGCAAACTGCATAAAGGGCACAGAGAAAGAAAAATGTACCACAAGCCTTTTGTGGGCTTACTCAAAAGCATATTTGGACTACGATCTACCTGGTTTATCCACTAAAACATAGACTGGAGAGTAAAACTATGAAGATTCCTGTCTTATCAGTATAAAAGCACACCTGTATAGCCTCGGCTGGTCCCACTGTAACAGTGCTGGTGGAGGGGGTATAACCCGGCGCAGAGGCTGTCACAGTGTAGGTGCCTGGTAACAGGAGCCTGAAATAGTCACCGTGTAGCCCTGGAGAAGCACAGGTTGAAAAAGATGAGAGGTTGAAACATAGAATCATTTAGTCCTTAATGTAGAGGAATACAAGTATATAGTAGTATGAAACTAAAATACTCAAGTAAAGTACAAGTGCCTGTGAATTGCACTTAGGTATAATACTTGAGTAAATGTAAATATAGTACAGTTTGCATTAAATTTAAAGTTCATTTTCACCACTGACCACTAGGGGGTGGCTTGTTCCATTCTAGTGTGAGGCCACACTTGTTTTTTTCATTCTGATAATGCAGTGAAATACAACTATAAAAACAGACTCTTTCGCCTACACTGTTGAGAGCTGGACCTTTTTCCAAGAAGCACAAAGGCACAGTTCATTTTGACTCAATGTTGGTGTGATTGAGGGTTTTTTTAACAGTTTTTGGACATGTTTTTAGTGCATATCGGGGCGGCATTGTGCGCAGTGGTTCGCACTGTCGCCTCACAATAATCAGGTTCCAGGTTTGAGCCCCAGCCAACCCAATGCCTTTCTGTTAGGGGTTTGCATGTGGCTGTGTGGACTGTGTGAAGCCGTGTACTCCGGCTTTCTCCCACCTGTCCAGGGTGTACCTTCCCTCTCACCCAATGTCAGCTGAGATTGACTCTAGCCCCTTGCGACCCTCTTCAGGATAAGCGGTATAGATAATCGATGGGTGATGGATTATTGCATATCATTGGGCAAGACAATAGTAGATCATTTGATATGTCTGATCAACTGACATATTTCGCAAAGGAGAAAAAAAACTCCCAGTAATAGCAACCAATCTGTACAACGATGAAGCAACACCCCTCCGGCTACATCTTACCGCTGGTCACATCATGATGGATGCCTGCTACTGAGATCTCAGCATTGCCAACTGGGTTGTTGTTTTCATCATACACCATGCCTTTTATCCCATGATGCACCTGAAAAAGGAGAAATGCCTGTTTGTAAATTTTATGCCACCTACAGTAAAATATAATGTGTGACATACAATAAAGATAAATTATATAAGTGAGACCACAAATAGCTTTATGATTGAATGCCGCAGTAGAACACAGCAATGATTACAAATTATATCAGGTCATAAAATACGCTTCCAAATGAAATTTCTAAAACCAGGGACCTTATTCACTTTCCCCACCTTCCCCAGCCTCAGAGCATAACAAGTACAGAGCAATATCCACAAGGCCATTCGCTTTGCTCTGTTTAATCAGTGCTGTGGAAAAGGTTTGCATTTCTGAGCCCTCCCTTGCAACTTTAGAAACACTATTAGAGGCTATGCATCAGTGTATTTTATCTCAGTGGGATAAAGGGGATTTTGTCCTCAAACCAAGGTCTCTTTTCATTGTTGATGGAAGGTAAAAGTCAGTTTACTTGTATTACACTGGATTCTGAGTCACTTTATCCAGGAAATCCCAGCCAGTATTTACAAGAAGCCAGATTACCTGACTCTTTACACTTGGCAGATGTGTTTTTGTGTATAACTGTACAGTATGTCTGTCTGTTGTACGACTGTAATACTTTACTGACATAACTGTAATTTGCCAGATTGTGCTCTGACCTGTTCCAGATATGAAACCAGTGCTTCTCGGTTGGCCAGCCATTCACTGGGTAGTGCTGATGCTGAAGGGAACTTATCACAGCTCAGCTCCAGGGTGATCTCAAAACAGTTGGTGTACAGATAGTTGAAGTCCTGCATGCCTAAATTGCACACAGATATTTGAGAGAGAGAGAGAGACAGAGAGACAGAGAGAGAGAGAGAGAGAGAGGAGTCCAAACTGGTTTACTTGGCCCCCACATAAACATAAAGAGAGTGTTCAGATTTTAAGGAGCTGATGTGATTTATAAAAAAAAGTGGAATTTAATAAAGCTGACTCAAAAACTGCAATTTTGGTCAGTGCCACAACCTCTGCTAAGCTGTTTGAATGCTGTTTCATTTATTTCGTTTTAGTTGGACTTTTAACATATTTGAAGTCAGAGTGGAGTTTTCAACAAAGCCTAACACATATGAGTCCAGGATTATGAGAGAGGGATCAAATACAACCTCACAGACCATGACATAAGACTTGGAGCAAAAGCAGTTGTTAAAATAAACACAACATGCTCCTACTAAATGTGACTGTAGGCGTTTTTATTCAGTTCAAAAGCTTACATCGCTCAACTCCAAAGCTCTACAGATTCATATTCCACAGAAAAATCCAGATCAGCCCAGACCAGGACTTACAGATCAAAGAGGCAAATATTGTTATTGTTGCAGTTTCAGAGTAACTGAGCTAAAGACAGTCTGATACATTTTCTGTACTGTATATTTCAAGCATTCTATGGCAAAACATTACTGTAAGTATCAATGAAATCTTAAAAGAAAGCTCAACGACCCAGAAACTTAACGAGTGAGGATATGGACTTCAAGTTTTACCACTTGTGATTAAAATGAGGTCAATAGAAAAGCTACACATATTCTAAACGTAAAACATGTGTGCATTCCTTTACGAGCATCTATGTTAAAGTAGTTGAGGCCTTATGAGGCAACGTTATGATGGAGTGAGGCTGATGAGTAAGTTCTGTGGATGAACATCCTCAGCTGACTTGTAAAATGTACAAATCTGTGCTGTTTTAATATGTAAATGGAACAGTATTTTTCACAATATTCACCAAAATTCAGATTAGAAATTATAACAAATATGGACTGGTGTGTCTGAAACATTCTGTTTATAGACCAAGTGCTACTAACAGTCATTACCAAATGACAAAATGAACTGGACACAAGTGGAAGCTTTGTGCAGCGCAAATATAAATCTGGAGTGATATAAATTTAAAGGCCGTGTTGGCGATTCTGTTGGTGAAGAGGTGAAGAACACAGGGGCCTCAGAAAGAGCCAGAGAGATCATGACGACACTGAAACAGGCCTCACAAACCATTCAATGCACTTCATTCATGCTGAGTCTGTGTCAGTGCCATCATTCATGCACGTGGCCTTGTCTTTGATGATAGTGGATGTTCTCTAAAGCTCGGATGGAATTTTGGACATCCATAGGGAATGTGATTTGTATATGTGAGAGGTAGCAAGCCCAGAGAAAATGAGTATTTTTACAGATACTGTAACAGTGGCATGGTTTTCATGACAGTTGCTTTCTCTCCTTGTACTTAAAGATGAGAGGTTTTGCTTACCTTTGGACAGAGAGTACCATCTGGCCCCATTGGTGATCCCCTCATCAAAGAAGTCCCCACAGTTCCAACCATTGTGCATCCAGCTGTGAGCGTACGAGTAGGTCCTCGCCAACTATCACCAAATGTAAATGTGCCCATTCATCCACACCATAGTTTTAACAAACACGCAACAGACATCTGGAAAGAATTCTTATTTTGCAGCACACTGTACCTGTCTGAAGAGCTTGTCATCCGGAGTGGCTGCGTATGTCGTCCGCAGTCGAATGCGGGCATCTCTTGACTTGTCAAAGGGGTAGTTGGCCACCACAGCTCCTCCATGGAGGTTGGCTGACAGGACAAAGTTGTAGTTTTGCATCCATTTTATGACTGCCAAAGTCTCTGGTTCAACCTGTGGAGGATATTCAATTAGAAAGCAGTAGGAGTGATTTACTAACAATGTACATGTCATATGGAGGTTTATACATATATATGCATATAGACACACACACAGACACATATTGAATCTAGCTACTCCTTGTGCTGTAGTGTATATAATGTCTAGATTAAATTATTATTAAATAATTAGTCCGTTCTTTCACAGTCATTGAAACAAACAGCTCAATGACATTTTAGTGTCTGTCTGCTACATACACTACTTGGTATTGTCTTGTTACCTATTGCACACAACTTTCACTTTATCCCTTAATCAAATATGAAGACATACTGTACAGATTTATTTTCACCCAGAACCTCTGGCTTCTCTTGGCTGAGAATCTAGGAAAATCCTATTTTTTTCTGCTTTGCCATGTGCACACATTTTACCTGTGATTTTTCTGACCTCTTAGCTCTTTCCGTGCTGCTTTTTCACTTTTAGGCAGCCAGGTTAATATTCAGACAACCACAGATAACAATTCAAGGTACCATCTGACCTTCTCAGGCCTAATAAATGTTTCTTCAACTTCATCTTCAGCTAGTTGCAGTGTGCTTTCTCCATCACTCTCCAAAGCTATAAGGCTCTAAATGAATCAGGCATTGTGTTTGGCACTTGTCCCTCCCTTTTCTGTTTTTAAGTGTGGAATTCGAAAAGAAAGATGAGTTTACAAGATGATGTTGGACCTCAGTTAAAGCTGCCAGAATCTAGAAATAGCAGTTACTTTTACAGTAAGTCCATAATACATAAACATTGTAAAGTAGTGATCTGTCAGCCACACAGTTATTTTGAAGGTTGCATAAGGCTGCAAATATTTGCCAGTTGTTAATCAATGCATTTCATTCTGTACAAACAAGATCAGTCTTAGGTTCAGATGACCTAAACAGAAGGAATCTCTATCTTAAACCTTCAAATTCCAGGTCAGGCTGCCATTTATTTTCTCTGTCACATGCTCTTAGCCATATATCATGCATGGAGACAAGGAGTAATTCCTCTCCTTGAACAAGGTATGTAGGACAATAAACACAGTCTGGCTCTCTTCAGGAACAATCAGGCCTATTTGAGCCCACTGACCTTGAACACAGCAGTTGTAACCAGAAGTTGGACTTCTGTTTTGAGAACAGGCAGGTATTTATTAACTGCTGATCCTTATATACTCCCATAAATGCTGTCACCGTGGCATAGAATGACATATGAGACACACACACACACACATACACATATTTAAAGGAGCAATGTGCCTGATAAATGAAAGTCGTGAATGCACCGAAATGTATATGTGAAAGTGCTTTATCGCTGTTAAACTGTCTTCTGTAATAACTCAGTAAGGTCAACCTTTGATGTCAGATAATCCACTCATGAAGACTGTAGTGTTTCAGTATCTGAAGACAGACTTACTCCAAACTGTTCTCACTGGAATTAGTTTCTCAGAGAAGCGATAACCAACCTTGTCCTCGCTGCAGTTTGGTATAAAAGGCTGGTGGAGTAAGGAGTAGTTAAGCAGATTTTATGATGTTTCTTACATGTGAAGTTTATTTCCTGGGTGCAGAATAATCAAAGGCAACAAAGACCAGAAAGGTTTTTTAGTTCATGAGTGGGTTTCATTAGTCTTATAGCAAAATCAATATCTGCCAAGGCTTTGTCAGTTGTTCACAAGCCACTGGAAAGGGACTAAAGCATCAACATTTAAAAGAAAGCATCTGTGCTATTAGAGACTTAGCAATGAACAGTTGACTGTGAGTGAAATCACAGGTTTGTAAACTATGTGGAAAGCAGGTAATGTACTCTGAGACTGCAGAGTAGGTCAGCTCAGCTTCCCACAGTGGTGGTGAAATGACAAAATGTTCGGCACAAGCTGGAAGTCTTTGTACACACGGCATACATATATTTTATCAGATGTAATGTTTCCCACAGTGTGAGAGCTTTAGAGGACATCTGCATGTCAGTGTAAGCTTATAGTAGGCTTGGAATTCATCTCCTACATAGAAAAATCTAAACAAAAAAATGTATAAACTGTATCTAAACCATGTTGGATCTCCACCTGTTTTAGTCTGAAACACAAAGGAAAGCGGCCTCTTTCTGACCGAGGGGAAGAAAAGAACAGTTTATATGACGGCATATAGGTTCTACAGTAAGATAAGCAAACACGCCTAAATGGGTCAGACTGTACAGACACACAAAGAAGAAACAGCCTACAGAAACAGCCAATTCACTGGGTTGACTTACCATTTACATTTATGGACAGTATCTTTTTATTTAGTTAAAGCTCAAGCTATGGCAGTATAATCTGATCCAGTATAAATTTCATGAATTCGTTGTCAACAAAGTTAAAGTCAAGATAGCTCAGCTATGTTAGTCGCTCATTATTCAACTCTATATTTAAACATTTACAACACACTCACACAAGCATGAAAAATGTGCTCATCCATCTTCCTCTCACTCCAACTATGCACACACACATACACACAGATGAATGGTGTCATGCCCCTGGGTCTCCTGACTGTTTATCCAGTAGCACTGACCTGTTGCTCCCAGTTGTCCGGCAGGGGCAGGTGGTGGTTTCGTCCACTGGTTTTCTCATAGTAATACATGAGCGCATTCAGATCTGGAAAGTTACGGTTCAGATCAATTTCCCTGGCGTTCCCTCGACCGACCAGGTAGCCATTGAACTCTGGACCCTGTTGACCCAAAGACAAAATATCAAGCTTTTCACACAGCAACTCCTGCTGGGTTACCTGGGCTTTTCCCATTAGAGTGACTTCATTCACATGTTTAGAATTTTCAAGCTATGAAGTGATATTGCTTGGTAGCAGCAAATGAAAAATGGCTTTCGTATTACATAACCTACAGTGTAACAACAGTAGTTGGATTCAGAACGACAGTATTTAAATCTTACATTTTCCAGTGCAATGAACATGAACTGATACTTTTGGCATTTTTCCTCAAAAGCTCAATTATTACACCAACTCAGCAACATGCCATTGGAAATGCTGGAAAATAAAACAACCATTCCGTTGTTATCTAGATGCTGCTGCACCCAAACATCTGTTGATACAACAAATTATAGTGTGGTATGTGTGTGTCGTCTGAGTGGCAAAGAGAGGGACTGGCAACTGTCCTCTGCAGGACATATAATTAGTCTCGACGAGATTGTGTGCACATGTGTGTGTGTTTGTGTTAAAAGGAGTTGCATGTACGTCTGTTCGTCTGTTTTTTCACAGTCCATATACAGTAATTACCTCCGGTAGAAAGCTAGGAGCTCTCTCAGGGAACTAATAGATGGGATTATTACAGACATTAGCAGACAGTACAAGAAAATGACCTGATATTGTCTGGCTCTAAGTTGCTAATCATTAACACACATATACTGATTTACATTTAAAATATATTATCAAATGCAGTTGGAAGGTATGTGTGCTGAATGTATACACTGAGGTGTAACTTAAGTCACAGGCGTTGAGTTTCACTGTATGACATTTCCACCATTTCTACTGGCATTTACACATTCAAATAAAAATGTGAAAAGCTTTTCTCTACAAGTGGCAAATGACTGCTAAAGAAAAACAGCCAAAGGTGTCTTTGAGGGAGACTTTCCCCTTTGGCATGAGGAGGCCTCGAGCTCACATGTACATCAGGGTGTACATTACCTGTCTGGCAGCCACTTCGTAACCATCAGGGTTCATGGAGGGCAGGATGTGGATGCGTGTGTCATGGATCAGTCTTGTGATTCGCTGGTTTCCGGCTCGATACTCCTCACACAGAAACTGGGAAAACTTAATTAGCAGCTCACGGCCGAGCACTTCGTTGCCATGCATGTTGCCCACGTACTTGAACTCTGGCTCCACTGGAGAGGAAGTGGAGGGGGAGGCGTGAGGTCAAAAAGCCACATACAGCCGCCATGCATGACATTTAAAATGATTGCTTGAGCACACACACACTTACTTTTTAAATTCAATCTTTTAGTTTTTCTGAGTCTTTGTGCCAGCGTACTGAGTTTCTAAACGTTACAGGATTTAAATTAGAATTGATCACTGCATAACCTGATCAATAACTACAAAGCTTTTGGTCAACAGTGGCCACTATGAACATGAATTGTATTTACATGATAAAGGCACACTGAATTTCCTTTCATCTATCAGGATTATCTCGAGTCATTTGTTTTAAAGATGTTATCATTAGGCCACCTGGCAAAGAACAAGTAGAATGGGGCCCCATACAGGAAACAAATGTCACCCTGTGAGGCTGTTTTATCATTTCAAACTCGTAGTCTTTGACCCCAACCAAGGCTTTCGCAAGTGACATCACTTGAGGCAATTCATTAGATTTCATGGCGCTCCCTCTGGAGCCACAAAAGGAGCCACAACTTTTTTCACATATGCAGTATATTCTCCAAGGCCTGTAAACAGACGGTGATGTGACTTTCATGTGGCATTTTACCCTTTAGTTAACATTAACCACTGTGAGCTACTACACACACATAAGTATGGCTGAAGCAGCAAAATGGCAAAGTGTATTCTCTTTATCTTTTATAAGAGAGAGATTGTTACCTCAGTCAAGGAGGTTTTGTTGTTACTGCCATTTGTTGGTTTGCTCATAGCCTAACTCAAATATTTCTAGATGGATTTTGCTGTCACTTTTTGTAGCGGTAGGGTATGACCCATGGAACAATCCATTACATTTTGGTTGTCATCTGAATCATCAACCCAACCCATGAATTCTTTTTAATGGCATTGTGGCGAAGCTGAGCTGCCTTGGAGGAGGTTTGTGCTCTCTGACAGCTGTTTAGTTTTTACTTGTGCCTTTCAAAATTTACATGGTCTTGCTTTTAAATAAAGTTTTTACATTATTGCAATTTCATGATGACAGTTCTGAATGAGTCTGATGATGACTGATCAAATTATAGG
>NW_018127949.1:1345552-1447214 GCF_001952655.1 Monopterus albus
CTATCTAAACAGCCTCCCCTTTTTTCTAGGGTTCCCTCCTTTCAAGGGTCCCTTCATTAATCACTGCTGCAGCATTGGAAGAGCTAAGGACCCCCAGAGCTACCACTAAATTCTGTAGAGTGGGGTAGTGTAACTTTAGAAAGGTGTTTGTCTAGTATTTATGATTTTACCCTATGCCCACAGCACATAACCCTGTGTTCTTGAAATGATTTGTATGTCTACTTTTCACTTGAAACAGTACTTCTGGGTTTGGGGAGCTGGACATTGTGTGGAAAAGCACATGCTTCCAAATTTATGAACACATGTCACTAATTGCTTCAGGCACCCAAATGGCAGCTTGGCACTATAAATCATCGCTTTTTCTTTAACAAGGCCAACTGGCCTCAAGTTCAGACAACAGTGTTGGCTCTATCATGCTGCTTTAAAAACACACACACACACACACACACACACACACACACAAACTCAGCAGCATGTGAAAGCAATGAACTTCCTAAAGGATGCAAGAGGCTTGACCCAGACAAGACCTCATGTCACTCCCCTTCGTGAAGTACCCGGTTCCTGTTTTTCCCCTTCGGTCACCTTGCAACAGAAGAGGCACACATCCTTCTATTCTACTGAAGGAAGCTCTTACGTGTGCAAATGCAGAAAAAAAATGCAAGCTCAGCCTCAGCCAAATATGCATTCCCTTAAGTTGTCAAGCTTTTTTTTTTTTTCAAATAGCTGTGACTACAAATGTAAGAATGGAAAAACTTTTAAAATCACTTAGAAAAGAATGACCCTTTGGCTTGTTTTCAATACAAACAACTATAATGAGGTTATGGTTTTCAATTTGCAGTCAATGTGCAGAATAAACACATGAAGTGCTGATTCGGTGGTTAGGAAAAGAGGGAAAGACAAGCAAATCTTTTACTAGAGTGGGTTCAGGGTTAAAGTCTTGTTGACTCAAAGTGAACCCATGTCTTCGGCTCAGCTTTGAATAACACCCCACATTTTGACAGTGGTTGGATGGCAAAAATATAAATGAATCACAGATGTTGTCTTGGTTCTTTCACTTTTGCCTTTTCTTGTTCACGTTAAGTATATCACAAACACTTCACCAAAAAAAAAAAAAAAAAAAAAGTCAGCTTGGGAAAACTCCTCCTTTTCGCCTTTACCGTTAAGCCACACAGTAAGTCAGCCTCATAAAGTTAAATCCAAAAAGTTCATCTTCCCCCTGCAGACTGCTCTATGTCTTGCCAGCTATGTTCTGAATCCCCACAGCCCAAACTGCAAAAAAAATGGTCCGACAGTGACAGGGCTGGGACATTAGAAATCCATAATCATTTAAAATCCATTTGCTGTACCACTAGAACACTGTATTATGTTTGTTTTTCAGCTTTATATGCTTAGGGGCATTAGAAAGAATATATGTTAGGTATCATATAGAAAACTCATATAAACTAACTTTTAAATTTTGATTTAACGAAATATGATATTAGCTTGAAATTAGGTGTCTGTTATTATGAACAACTCCCTCTAGTCCCTAGCATGCTTAATGAAAACACTTAGGATGTTAATGTAACCTACCCATCCACCCTGGACATTCACACAATGAATCAGGTGTTACTCACATGCTTCGTGGATTCCCGGGTGATCACTGAATTCCAGCACGTAGAGGTGGCGTCCCTCTATACTGCGCCCGATGCTGTAAATGCGTGTGATGTAGTGGCACTCGTTCTGCACTGCAAACAGGGCTCGCACCATGTCTTCGTATTGGTGATGCTGGAAGTCTGATCCTGACACCGGGAGCCCCATCAATCCCGACAGGACAGCACAGAGCCAGGGAAGAGTCCACCCCCGCTGCATGGTCCACCAGCCCAAGTTGTGCAGCACAGGAGGAGAGGAGAGGAGGCTGGTGAAGAGAATGCCTACAACTGTGCAACACACTCAGATGTATATTTATCTCTTTACACACCAAACATACTGCTTTACTCCCTGCTGTCTCTCTCTCTCTCCTTTCTTGTTACCCTTCTTTCTCCTTCCCTCCCTCTCCCTCTGCCTCCTCCCACATACAGTCCTCACACTGAAGAGCAAGTATGGACAGCCCCTAGCTCCTTCTTTGTCTCACTCTCCTCCGCCAGCTGCTTCTCTCCCTCTCTCTTTTGCTCTGGGCCCTTGTCAAGTACATGCTACTTGCTTTATTGGCGCCTAGAATGCTTCTGCTTCAAATAGTTTTCCTCACAGCGCCTTCGGCTCTCTGCACACACAATCAGAATTTCATTCTGTCTCTGAAACACTCGTTTTCTGTCCCTTTCTTTGTCTCTAACCCTTGTTCTATACTCCCTTCCTGGGAAAGAGGGGTTGTTTCCATGGCACTACTCTCCCCAACCCCTGCAGCCCTCAATCATCCATTCATTAACTCTTAAGTCAACACACAACCCCTGTGTGTCTGTGTGTGTGTGCACGTGTGCACCTCTACTCCTCAGACGAATCACTGTGAGAGCTCTTCTGCAACCTTTGGACTGGTTTTGTTGTTCTGTTTCCCTGAAGCAGCATTCATACACACACATAGAAAACATAATCTCTTGCTCATATGGCTCAGAGAAGAATGACCAAATGCTGCAATTAAACTTCCAAAAGACACCGGCTGATGCCAAGACACATGCACCCCCCACAAACACACAGACACACACTGCAGAGTGTGCATGGGGTGCTGTCAATCAAACCTGCTGGAGAAAAGAGGAGCCTTTTCCTCACAGAAAGTTGTGCAATGTCTTGTGGAAGTTTCAAAAAAGAGAGAAGGAAAGGCAAAACATGAAGCAAGAGTTGCAGATGGAAAATTGAGCAACAGGAGGCTCTAGAAAGGAGAATCATCAAAAAAGATGAAGAGAAGAGGAACAACTTACAGAAATGGAAGGAAAGCAGGAGAGAGTGTAAGGGAGGGAGATACAGACAGAAATGTAGTCAAAGGTAAAAACCAAAGTGTCACAATTACACATCATATTCTGGATAAGCTAACAAAGGCTGCTGTGGACTGGTCCTCATTGTGTCTGCTGATGACTGTGTTTCTTCTGCTTCACTGTTTACATCTCATATGCCTCCAAGCTCAGCTCCTCATGCACCAGTCACTGAGTAGGTCCTTAGGTTCATAATCATCCTTACCAAAAGGCATGAAGGAGAATGACTTTGACCCCTTCACAGGCTGATGCACCCTTCACATGCGTTCAGAGGCTCTATAGATCACTCCTTGTATGAAAATGTGGATATAATTGGTACAACAACTGTGAAGACAGGTCTGAGGAGTGCTTGGAGTATAAAATAATGCATTATTAAGCCATATAAACTAATAAAATCGCAGACTGTGATTGTCATTTCTTTTAAAGACAAAAGTATTTATATTTGTTAGATCACATGTGTCAAACTCAAGGCCCGCGGGGGGAATCCGCCCCACCGGATCATTTTATGTGGCCCTCGAAAGCTTAAAATGCGTATGGTTGTCTTAAAATAAAAGTCTATACTACTTGAAAATGTACACTGATCATAAACTACATCTCCCACAATGCACGTCGATTTCGGGACCTGCGAAGTATTGGCATCCCGCCACTAGATGGCAGTGTTTTGCCTTCAGCATTTAATCAGCAACTTCCCGATAACTGGAAATGAGAAATACAATACAAAACAATTAATTCCAAAATGTCAAAGAAGAGTTTGATACAGAAGGAAGGGAATTTAACGAAAGGTTGGAAGGCGAATATTTGTTTCTGCTTCAAGGAGAAAACCCGGTGTCTTGAGGCAGTGTCACCGGTGAAGACCAAACACGGAGCTTAACATGCTAAATTTAGCCTCCAAAAAAAACAAAACAATGAATTGTCAAAGAATTAAGAGACAGACTGCAATTCTGCAATCCTGTTTGGTCCGCGACTTTGACTGTGGTTTAATTTTCGGCCCCTTTTGTGACACCACTGTGTAAGAGGGTTCAACCAACGCATTCATGTATAAACTGACCTGTTCTTAAACCAGATGTGCCTTTCTTACTTACTTTAAAAGACTAAGTGTGGTTCTCACATTTAGAGTCTGTGTCGAAAGCAAGAAATAAAAGAAATTCAGTCAAGCTTTGGGCATCCAAAATCAACAGTTTTATTACAAACAGCAGCCAGATGTTTATTTAATGGGAACAAACTTAGCTATACCAACATACGTTTGGGTCATTACTCTGTTATGTGTTGCATTAATAAAAGAAAATAGTCTTACCCGCCCCTAATAAATCCTGCATCTTAAATGTTTGGACCCACCAAGTTGTGCTCAACCTTACAATTTATGTCCACTAGAGGGCAGTGTAAACTAACGCAAATCTCAAATAATGTAGGCTTGATTGGTGTTTTATTCCTATTATGCCTATTGTCTTTTTGTACACTACAATAAAGCCTACATATTTTAATTAAGCAGTTAAGTCAAAATTATTTTAACAGTGCTGAGAAAGTATACAGAAATTTAATTTTCACAACATCTAATCTGTCTTGGTTGTTAATTGAAATTGGTATAAATGTATGATATTTAGATATTGCATTATTGCACCCTGTGCGATATTCAGTAAAACAAACTTTTAAACACAACAAGGTCCCAGCTGGTATACTAAAGTGTATCAGACCTGCTCACCAAAATAAAACCACCCAACACACCTCTGTGGGCGCTGCGCGTTTCCCACCCACTACTTTTAATATTGTAATAATGAAAGGAAGGGAAGTAGGAGGGCGGCTTTTAGGCATTTGACTGTATTTGGAATTGCGTCGATTACATATGAAAGTTTTTTTTTCTTGGTCTTTGCTGGTTGCACTCACACCGCAGCTCACTGGCAGCCCCTTATTTCACAGAGTGCGCGCACCAGGATGGGTGCTGTTCCGGCGCAGAGGATACTATGGATTGGCGTTTTGATCTTTAGTGGAATAAAACAAGGTTGCGGTGAGTTATAACTTTATTATTCTGCTGTTTTTATATTTGTGCCTATGTAGCCAAGAGTATGTCGCAGTGAAAGAAGCATTATGCTGTCCCAGCACAATGCATTTGAAGCAAGTGTTCAACAACATAAGACTTTAAAATTATGTTCTGAAATTCCTTTCAAAAGAGACAGAATGCGTTTGTCCGACAAACGTCCAGCTTAGCGTGACGATGCGTTTAGTTTGCAACATATAGGCCTGCATCATTTTGGAACAAACATTCATGTCCTTTAGCCTAAGTAAAAGTACCAATACAGCAATAAAAATTTTTTTTTAAAAAACCTTTCCATTACAAACAGAACTCGTGCATTTAAATGTTTTCTTAAGTAAAATACAAAAGTGTTAGTATCTAAATGTATTTAAAGTAAGCAGCTCAGATCAACCATAGTCACATGAATAATGTGTGAATGCATGAATGAATACATAATATCTTGTAGCTGGTCAGAGTGGAACTAGTTGTACACAGTCAGCAAGTCCGGTGAGGCTACTTCATTATAAAGGATAATGAAATAGTAAAGTACCTTAAAATTGTTTTACATACAATACCTGACTACTTTCCACCAATTTATAACCAACACATGAAATTCCTCTCAGATTGGTATCACTGCATCAGATGCAGGTCTAAAAATGTAATTTTCTTAAGAATCAAACAAACAAAAAAACTGTATGTTTAACTTGTTCAGAATCAGAATCAACTTTATTGGCTAGGTGTGTTGAACACAAAGAATTTGACTCTGGTACAACGGCTCTCGATGTGCATGTAAATATCCCCATGCAAGGAAACAGAAGGGGAATCTTTCTTTTGGCTTCAACCTTTTACTAGAAAATAAACCAGTATTCTGATGCCGCATCTAAAAGTTGAGTTTCCTGTGCAGTTACATGGATTTTCTATATGTTATAAGAATTTCTATAGTTAACAATCATATTTTTTTCCACATTGGAGTTGAACATTACTAATAAAGAATTTTTGAAAACTCATTCTTCTTTTGTCACAGGTTCAAATGTGTGTACCACCAGAGGGGCCAGCACCTGCAAGCAATGTCTGGCTGTGCACCCCAGCTGTGCGTGGTGCCTCCAGGAGGTGGGTTGCTTTTCCACTTCACTTCATTTAGGCAGTCTGCCAGCCAAGCTGGTGCAGGGTGGTACAGATCTCCTCATCAGCCAGGTAGACTGGCTGAGCTATGAGGACATCAGATAGTTTCAGGTGAAAAGTAAAAGAACACGTTAACCCTTTGATCTTTGTACTAACATCTGTCTAGGTTTTGATTTAATTCATAGTGACTTAAATCCTGTAACCACATCTGGATATAGTCATATTTTCTGTTTCAAATTCAGCTTAGGAGTGAACAAAATTTTCTCAGGATGACTTCAGCCTGAAAGATGGTGTTCAGAAGAATTAGTTTAACTGTTTGAGGGTGTTCTGATAGGATGTTTCACTTAAATTTGAGGTGCAGGTTTGTTGGAGAGATGTCGAATTGCTTTGTCACTCCAGGAAATGTTTTTTTAAGTAACATATTGTTGGGCTGTTTCTTGACTTAGTCATCCCCATTATCATTTAACCTTTAAATGAATACAATATGCCCTTTTCTCTCAACCAAGCTTTATTACAGATAGGAATTCTGTAAATAAACAACTATTGGATTACATTTTAATAAATTAAAGAACTTCCAAACAAATGTGAAGGTTCCTGGAAATTGCCTGCTCTTCTGCATTAGATTTTGTGCCTCTTCTGTCAGAACTTTGGCCAGGGAGGTGCCAGCTTGTCCCGCTGCGACCTGGAGAGTAACCTGGTGGCAGCGGGCTGTGCTCCGTCAGCTCTAGAGTCTCCAAGCAGCAAAATGCAGGTGATTGAAGACCGGCCCCTCAGCAACAAGGCAGCAGGGGCCACACAAGATGTCACCCAGATCAAGCCCCAAAATCTCCACATCATCTTGAGACCAGGTGAGCTGCTTCTTCTCAGTTTGTGGTTTTTATATCTATGACCTAAATAAAGATTCTAACATAATGGCAAGAAGAGAAATGCTTTCATTCAGAGGGAAGTCACACAAGAAAGAAGTAAAGAAGTGTAGTATTATCACTGAGTGTTTGAAAAGATGCACACAAAAAACATAAAGCTATAAAAAAGGTATCTATCACATATCCCAGACGATGCTCAGCGTTTCACAGTGGAGGTGCGTCAGGTAGACGACTACCCCGTGGATCTCTACTACCTAATGGACCTCTCCTACTCCATGGATGACGACCTCTTCGTTCTGAGGACGTTGGGCAAAGGTCTTGCGGAGGCCATGAGTAGCACCACCAGCAACCTCCGCATGGGATTTGGGGCTTTTGTGGACAAGCCGCTCTCACCGTATATGTTCATCTCCCCCAAAGAGGCTTTGAAGAACCCTTGCTACAGGTACAGGGAAAGTGAGAATATGTCAGCATGATCGATGCCACGCTGTCCTCTTGCATTATTTTTTATCAAGAGTGTATTATTTTTCCATCTTGGACAATACAGTGGGGTCCTGCAATTTTGTGACAACCACTGTCAAATTGTGAACTTAAATTCCTCGTTATTGGTTTCTGAATGAATTCATGTTGATCAGCATTTTAAACATAGTTGCATATGTCTTCTGCTTTAGAGACATAAGTTCAAAATGTAACTGTGGGAAATACGCTGACCTTAGCAGGGGGAAACGTAAAACCTGCTGCTGCTGCACAGATTAAACAAACAAGATATAACATTTTAATTACTGATTGTTAGAAGTGTTTGTATTTTTAGACACAAGGCCATTTTTATCAAATTAGTCTTTATGCTAAGCTCAGCTAACTCTCCTCTAGGTTCATATTTAACATACAGTTATAGAGGAGGTTAACATGTTTACTTGTCTGTACATAAGTAGCTAAACTGAATCCAGACCACTTTGTAATGGAAAGACTATTTTAGTGGCTACATACCCAGTGGTGTTGATTTCAGAGGTTGTTTATGTCTGCATCTGGGAAGCAGCTTCATTATGCAGATGATGTCATTTATGTGAGGACACCTTTAAACACAGTGTTGCTCAGGGTCAGAGTCACAGCACTTGTTAAAAGCTTACAGTGGCTCCTTAGTGCTTGGTCAGCTGCTGTGAATCAGTGCAGGCAATCTACTCAGAAAGTAGGAGTGTCCCAGTGCAAGCTGAGCTACTCTCTGGTGGATTTGGTGGGTTCCAGTTTCTTATGGTCATTTATGTTCCCCTCTTACACACAGTCTGGTGTGATCTAGCCTCCAGGAATGTTTGGACAAGTGATAAGATAAGTGGAGAATTTCAGTTTAGTGGTGCAAAATACAAAGAGAAAGAGGGGTCCACTGGCAGAAGAGAATGTTTTTAACCAAATGATGAACAGAAGAAACAGCTCTACCCATAATGTGCTTTGTGTCAATGTCAGTCGGTCCACTTTGGTCCAGACTGGAATATCTCAATATTTATTTGGTGGATTACCTTGAAATTTGATACAGACATTGACGGTCCTCTCCAGTTGAATCCTACTGGCTTTGATGATCCTTGGACCTTTCATCTAGCATCACCAGAAGGTCAAATGTTTCACTTATACTGTGAAATATCTCAACATCTACTTCTCAAACGATCTAGTCTAATAACTCCGGTGTTCCTCTGGCTTTTCCTTTAGTGCCACTTCCAGATTAACATTTGTAGATTTGATATAAACCATTAACTTCTTCATTAGCCTCAGTTGTACTTTCTGTTTAGTGCTGTTTAGCACCATGCTAAACTAAGACAGTCATCGAGGAAACAAACACATTTTATAGTGCTTAGCTTAGGTTTGTGTCTAAGTACAGCATCACACAGTTTGTAGACTCATAGTCTTGTTCCTTAATGCCATAAGAGGAAGTAGGGCCGAGTGAAATATGGCACAAAGGCTGTCATGTCAAACTGTCTTCTGGAATATAACTGAATGCAACTAACAAAACATTAAAATTTCAGAAAAATCCACTTCTGACCATTTATGTCAATAACGAGGTCACCATTTTTATAGTAGCATATAAAGTGATATATGAAAAAAATCATTATTGAACAGCAGTTCTTCTGATCAGCTGATCTCTGTTTGATTGACAGCATTAACAAGACCTGTCTGCCCCAGTTTGGCTACAAACACGTTCTATCTCTGACGGAGGAAGTGGGACGCTTCACGGAGGAAGTGAAGAAGCAGATAGTGTCCAGGAACCGAGATTCCCCAGAGGGAGGCTTTGATGCCATCATCCAGGCTGCTGTGTGCAAGGTGGAGAGGCAGAGTGCATGTGCATACACACCTGTTGTCCCATAACTCATTACTTTTTTTGTCACACACATACACACCCATAAACATTAAATAACTGATTTTTTTTTTCTATTGATGAAGGTGTCCACCAAACTGGAAATGTGTTTTTGAAGATTTCAATGACTAGTAACAGTTTTGTTTTTTTGACATGGTTTGATCGAGACTAGGATCGGATCGGTTGGCGCCCAGGTGCCTCTCACCTTCTGATCTTTACGTCTGATGCTAAGACGCACCTGGCTCTTGACGGTCGCCTGGCAGGAATCGTGCAGCCCAACGATGGGCAGTGCCACCTCAACTCTGACAACATTTACAGCATGTCTACCACCATGGTTTGTGTGTACTGCTGTGTGTTTGGTATGCAGACAGTAGAGAGGCAGCATGAGGGAGAAACAGAGAGAATGAAATACTTAAAATATGTCACTGTAAAAGTATGAAAAGGAACAGTTCATTGTTTCTGTGTGCATGTGCTAACCACGCTGTCCTGTTTGCCCCCACAGGATTACCCATCTCTTGCTCTGATCACAGAGAAGATGTCAGAGAACAACATCAACCTCATCTTTGCTGTAAACGAATCTGTGGTTCCTCTGTACCAGGTAGGGAACTCTGCAGGTGGCGCTGAGCATGCGCAGTATTTTGTTCTGTCCAAGTTCAGATCAAGACTTAGACATAGTGAATATGCAGGGACCAATTCTAAAAAAAGCAAAACATATAAATGAATGTTTTTAAACTGAAGCTGAGAAGATGACAGACTGTAATCATCTTGTCTTGAATACACTCTAGTGTTTTAGGTAAGCCCCGCAAACCTCACTGGCTTTAATCAGAGATTCTTGGATCCTGCACTGGAAGAATGGAAATCCACAAATAATCACTACTAAACACTGTTCAGACACGGCAAAATACAAACTCACTTTTGCCCAAATTGCAAACACTGTTGCAACTAAAGGGTCTATTCACAGGAATTGCAGACAATTAGAGAAGTGAGTATCATTGTGTGTGTTATGGAAGTCGAGGATTAAAGAACTCTGGGTACACACGAATTAGGGCATCATGTTATCATCAAAAATGGAAATATATGGACATTTATTCATCATGTAAGGTGAATTTGACATTTTCGACCCATTTGGAGGAGTGTAATAGCTAATTTTCACATGGTTTACAATATTTATTAGGTCTTAAAGGGTGTATTATATACAGTATATTAGCACTCCTGCGTTTCTGTCACATAACGCACCACTTCTCCCAGAAAACTGTTGCAATCACAAATTCTTTGGTATTGTCCATTTTAACTGGTTGCAAGTGTGATTTCTATGTTGCCAGTATCTGTAGACTGCTACAGGTGAGTTTCATTAGAAATTAAAGAAGCACCATATGCTTGAAATACAACTATTTCTGATGATTTTGTGTTGTTCCAATGCAAACGAAAGAAATAAAGATGACAATACCAAAGAATTTCTGAGTGCACAAGTGGTGCATTATCTGACAGAAATGCAGGTGTGCCATTATTTTTGGCCATGACTGTATTTATAACTGACGATACATCAATGAATATAATATTTTCTCTGACTGTGTAGAATGACAACAATCCTACAGTTTGTCTCTTTGTCTTGTAGAAGTACAGTGAACTGATTCCTGGCACAGCAGTAGGAACACTGTCTATTGACTCAAGCAACATTATCGAGCTCATATCGAAGGCCTATGCTGTAAGTGTTACACACACACACACACACACACACACACACACACACACACCCTTGGCTGAGGGGATGACTTGTGTCTGTTGATGCACACACCCACAGTGTCTGAGTCATGCACACTCAAGCCAGTGTCTTAGCAGAAATTCCACCATGGCCAAAGTGTGAAGCTCACCCAATGTAGGAGACGTCTGGCTGTGTTTCAGTGTTTATGTTCTGTTTGGGTTTGTTATGCAAGTGAAAGCGAAAATGCTGAAAACTGATTTTAGCCTGAATCCTGGCTGTAACTTTGTCATGTTTGTCCAGGAGCACATACAGGCGTGTGGGCTAAAGTGTGGACTTTTGTCTCTACACCCCAAAAAACAAAACACCTAGGCCTACATGGGTAGGTGGCTGTGGCTCATGAGGTAGGGCAGTCGTCTCCTGACCAGCAAGTTGGTGGTTCGACTCCCGGTCTCCCCGCATGCCTAAGTGTCCCTGAGCAAGACACTGAACCCCGAATTGCTCCTGGTGGCTTGACTAGCGCCGGTGCATGGCAGCTTGTCGTCATCAGTGTGTGAATGTTGTGTGTGAATGGGTGAATGGTGTATCATCTCTGTAAAGCGCTTTGGCCAGTGCAACACACTGTGAGAAAGCGCTATATAAAATACAGTCCATTTACCATTTACCATTTACATGTAATTGGAAAGGAAAAAAGATCTTCTTATAATAATAACATTATAATTTATTGATATTAGGTTTTAACCAACTTTTTTTTTTACCTGTAATAAGCTAAATTTAAACCTAGGATGTGATTTTTTTTTTCCTACTGTTCTTCTTTGTCTGTGTTTTCAGAAAATCCGTTCCAAGGTGGAGCTGGAGCTTCAAGGTGTCCCAGAGGAGCTGTCCCTGTCTTTTAATGCCACCTGTCTGAACGGAGAGCTCATCCCTGGCCTTAAATCCTGCTCTGGGCTCAAAATAGGAGACACGGTCAGTCACCGAAAATAGTCGGAATGATCTGTATTTACTACTGTCTTTTTGTTTTTGTAAACTTCTTCCCATTTATATCTTGGTAATTATTTTTGTCAGACTAAGGAGGTACATTAGCAAAAGGTTTCCTCTCAACAAGATGATTCATATTCAGCTTTCAAAAACAGGTTTTTATAAGAAACAAATCTTCACAGGTCATCTTCTTTGTTAGGGATGTATCAGTTAGAAATGATTTACATGTGGTGTAACAAGACTAGTAAGCCCATTGATACAAAAGTTAAATAAAAAATTAAACTTTACTGTATAAATTTCACTAGAAACAATTACATGGGCTACTGTATTAACACAGTACGGTGATAGTTTTCTATCAGCCAAGAGACTAGTGGCTTAATCATGTCTTCATTGCAAAAATAACATGTTACTTACTTCCATGTACTATTTTTCATCTTCTTTTCTGTCTTTTTCCATTTCCTGTCTTGCTTCTATTGACATGCTTTTAAAGTTGGATTTTCCCCTTTACAAAAAATGGAAATAGTGGATCAGAACTGTCTCTCTCAGTTAGTGTCTTCATGTCTTTCCATCCCTCTGCTGCCAACTCTACTTGGAGAAATTGGCTGCTTATATAGTTCTCTCCATCCGTCTTTTGCATTTTTTATTTATCACAGCCTTTTTTGGCTCTTTCCTTTGTTTTCTTCTCACTCCAGGTGACATTTTTTAACCTCCACACATTTCTTTCTCTCTCTGCATGAGCTCCTTTTATTTTTTCCATATATGGCTGTCTCTCCAGATGTAGTAACTTCCCATTCTTGGACATTTACCAGATTTGGATGTAATGCTGAATGAATCAATTACATTAACCAAGTACATATGGAGACATTCACATCACTGTGCTCTTTCTGCTGACAGTAATTAGATAATGAATGAAATTTACCAAACATGAACATTAAATGAACCATTAAAGTGCTGGTTCATGTGAAGTAATCCGTGCCATAGGGATATAGAAGCATGACTGGCTTTACAAAGTGTGTCTGTGTATGAGAGTACAGTATATGTGAGTGTAAACATGTGAACCACATACTTTCATCCCAGATATGACTTGTTACACTTTCATTTCCCTCCTCTCATTCAGGTCTCTTTCAGTGTGGAGGCCCGAGCTCGGGGTTGCCCCAAACAAAAGAGGAAAACCTTCATCATTAAGCCTGTGGGCTTCAAGGACTCCCTCTCCATCACTGTCACCTTTGAGTGTGACTGCAAGTGCCAGACCAAAGCCCAGACCGATAGCCCAAAGTGTAACCATGGCAACGGTACCTTCGAGTGTGGCATCTGCCTGTGCCATCCGGGTCGCTTAGGACCTCACTGTGAGTGTGCAGAGGGTGACTATAGACCCACAGAGCAGGACCGCTGCAGTGGACCCACAGGCTCTGGGGGGCCCCAGTCTGCCATCTGCAGCGACCGCGGAGACTGTCTGTGTGGCCAGTGTGTGTGCCATAGCAGAGACCTTGGAAAAGTGTGGGGCAAGCTGTGCGAGTGTGATGACTTCAACTGCTTGCGCTACAAAGGGGAGCTGTGCTCAGGTAAGATTGTATGAGTTAAAGTGAAAAAGATGTTTACATTGTTGTTCTTGTGTGTTTGACTGGCAGCATTTTAAGTTCAGTGAGCAGGGTTGAAACAATAAGATGATTAGATTTGTCAGCTGACTGAAATTTAATTGGCCACTATAAAAAATTTCCTTGACTCAAAGGTGACATCTTCAAATGGTTTGTTTTGTCTGATCAACTGTCTAAAATCTGAAGACATTAAATTTGCAAGACACAGAACAGAGAAAACACAAAGGAGAAGTTGGAACGTTGATACAATGACATGTATGATATATAGATGGCTGAGGTTAAAATGGCCCACAATCTTATTGTGGTAAAGTTTCAGTTTCAGTCAGGGCTGGCAGTCTCCTTCACCACACTGACTTGCCTCCCCTTCATCTGGGAAGAATTACATACAATAACAACACTCCCTTCTGCCCAGGATATGGGCTCCATTCACAATAAACATATGGTGTGGTGTGTTTGCATTATGAGTGCGTGAGCTCAGGTTGTATGTGTGTGTAGGCTAGGCCAAGCTTTTTTGCCACAGAGTTCAACATGATTCATGCACAAAGAAAGCTTTTTTCAAGTTCAGCGGTAGAGACACTATGTCACAATCAAGTCAAAACACATGTTGCTACCTGGAGGACATGTATATCTAATCAGGAGTTTTTCAATCTAGGGTTTGCTGCTTAGGCATTAGACCATGTATAGCCATGCTGTCAGGTTTCTTCTAAAAGGAGTCTGATTTAATTGTTTTTTTGCCTTGAGCTTCATCACATTGTTAGATCTACATCATACTCATATTCACCCCCCTCCCCAAAAAAAACCAACAGCACCCACCCTTGCACCAACCCCTGCTGCTCTTACATTTTGTTGTATCCCCCAAAGACCATAGATGACCATGAAAATACCTTTCTGCTTACTAAATGAATGGTTTGATGTAATAAGGCTAAAAATAAACCCATGTTTGGTCAAGAAAGGGCCATGTGGGAGAAGACTGGGAATGTTGTGTGAGAAAAACATGGTCTGCTGTTGTTATGAAATACCTTACTTTGTGCAGGAATCGTTCTTCCTCCCCCTCAGAATCTAACTGAAGGCCAGTGGCCCTGTGGTCAAGTGTAATGACAGTGTGTTCATGGATCATCTTTTACCCATTCAGAGCAATCCAAGCAGCTTCCCGTCTCATTGTTTATCTGGACAATGTTTTGCAGTGATAGGCCACAGTGTTTTCTGTATTGTCATTCTCTTATTGGCATGCACACCCCTTACTTTACACTGTACACTTTACTGTACACACATAGATAACAAGGAATAACAGCAGATGAGTGTTCACAAGTTCACTCAAACAAGCACCGAGTCACACAGCCAAAAATAAACATCATCCAAACACCACAGATACACAATGACATGCACGGACTGTTTACTCAACTCATCAAATTCAGTTGTTTAGAAATGTTCTAAACTTATTTGCATGTAATTTTTGCAGCTTACATAATGGAAGTTGTTTCAGGAAGATGTTCTCTCAACAGAATTAGGATTAGGATATATAGAAAAGCTGTAATGAAGAACAAAAACCAAGATTTTCAAGTGGTTACAGCAGATAGAGAAATTAGCACTAGCTATAGAATCAACATACCCACTTTTAGGAAAAATACAGCAGATTAACAGTCAAAATTGGATAAAGTCAAATGCTGAAAGGAATTTTTGCCTTAAATTTAAACTTTTCCCGGCTTTTCTGTTTTTACAATGTAACTGTAGGTCTCCAGCAGTTGCAGAATCACGACTTACTAATACAGACTTACAAAACCACTAAATACCTTAGCAAAAAGTAAATTTCACTTTTCACTACTGAGAATTTTCCTTTGTAACTTTTGGAATGGCATGGCTGGAAACACATTGTTACAGGTGGATTAAAACATGGCACCACTACATGCCAGCTGATTTTGGACAAGACCAACATCACCTTTTGAGTATTAAAGCTGGGTATTCCTTAAACTAGGAGGAAACAGTGAAATATGGGGGAGTATGACTAAGGGTTCTGGTAAATGCACTCATAACCTCTTAACACGTAGTGGTCAGTCATTTCAATGCCATACTGACTGTGCAAAAGTTGTTTAAACCCACAGAACTTTATTAAACATTCTAGTGGAGTTCCAAAAATTTCCCAAGACACTCCATGTTTTAGTCAGAATTTTGGAGAAATACACATAAAATTATACATAATACTTCTATTTCATAAAATGATGAAGCTATAAACACATGAAGATTTGGAATTACCATACATTTCATTTTATAAAAACATCATAGCTTTAATGAAGGCTTTGAGCAGGCTGATACTGAATACATCAATCTCACACTATTTAAAACAATCATGCACAATAACTGAATCTACAGTCATGTCGACCACTAAGCAGTCCCACCTTTTTCCACCCTCTTGTCCAACTCCCACCACACCCTTATTTTCACGCAGACTTTCACTTGGTCATATTGTCCTGATTTTTTGTTTATGTCCTACCTCTTCTTCTTCCTTCATCTGTTTGTGTAAAGTCATACAAACAACAGCATGAGTGTAGCTTTGTCAGAGAATTCATTAACCTCCTCAACCCCACTGACATTTTGTTGGGTTTATTACCACATACTGGCGTTGTGTAAGCCTTTGCTTTTCAAACCTGCACAACCTGATCTTAAATTTAAATCCCAAGTTGCAGTAATAAATATATCATTATGAACAATGCCATACCAAATATCAATAACAGAACATTTAGGAGTGAATGCTGGGAACATAAATATTTAAATTGTAATTGGATGTGATTTTACCTCTCTGTTTCTCTTTTTTAATCCCTCTCCTTTCTTCCCTCACAGGCCATGGTGTCTGTAACTGTGGTTCCTGCCAGTGTGCACCGGACTGGGAGGGTGAGAACTGTAACTGCTCCAGACGTACTGACACCTGTATGTCACACCTGGGCTTGCTGTGCAGTGGGAGGGGTCAGTGTGTGTGTGGGGCCTGTGAGTGCACCCAGCCTGGTGCCTACGGGACCACGTGTGACAAGTGCCCCACCTGCCCTGGTGCCTGTACCATGAAGAAGTGAGTGGATATTCGGATCATCTTGCACAAACAGTTGTCATGTTTGGTGTCCAAAATGTTACTTGAAATGAGATGGTGAGCTGGTTTATGTTTTTATTCTTTAAGGGAATGTGTGGAGTGTAAGCACTTCAAGAGGGGCAAGCTGTTTGAGGACAACACCTGCTTTCGAATCTGCAAGGACGAGATTGAACTTGTAGATGAATTAGGTGAGACCCACAGCTGACCAGACTCCAGCCTTTTCCAGCCAAAAGTACACTTTAAACCAGGGGTGGACAACTGTGGTCAAGGATACTCTTTACAAATGGTTAACTAATAGCATTTTAATGGCTACACAATCACTTACTAATGCTTCATAGATTCACAAGAGGTCAAAGCCACCATGTCTGCATAAATGGTGGTAAATCATTAATTATAGTCCTGTTTTTTCTTTTCATGGATCTTTGGTAAAGCCATCAGTTACAGCTTCGAAATCGTTTATAAAGAGCGTCTGTTGGAAAGTGAATGGTTATTATCCAAAAAAATGCCTTTTAAATGATAATGTGAATGGTAGGTGTACTGCAAAGTGTTTAAAAGGTTTAACAAAGATGATTTATAGACATCAAGGTAGGCTTTTATACAGTTACAGTGCAAAGGGTCAAAAGGCTTTTTAAAGTCTCCATTGCTCCAAAAACAGAAAAAGAGAAACGTCTTGACTGATGAACCATTTTCTATTTTTGTTTTTGTGCAGTACTCAACGACACAAATGCTGTGAACTGCACTTACAAAGATGAAGATGATTGCGTGGAGCATTTCCAATACGATAAGGATGCCAGTGGCAAGTTGATCTTGTTTCTCATCAAAGAGCCAGGTAAGTGAGGCCCATTCTAAGTGGACACCTGACCTAACAAACAAGTATTTTTGATTATAATAAAGGATCAGATTATTACTTCTAATGTCAGTCATCCACTCTGCAGTTCCTTTTATCTCTACAGCTCATTGTTTTTGTTTCACGGTCCACAGCTTTACAATTTCATCCTCACTGGTCTCAACAAACTCATTACCACTGCCAAGAAAGTTATGTTTTTGGTTCTGTGTGTGTGTGTGTGTGTGTGTGTGTTGGTTAGCAGGATTACGGACAAATGGCCAGATGGATCATCACCATACTTGGTACAGACAAAAGTTAAATTTCAAGGTCACAAAAAATAATGAAAAAACCCCTCATACACACACAAAAATTCCCCATCTTTAACATGGGGCAAAATTTAAAAAAATATTGTCATCAAAAGTTATCAAAATCATTTTAATTTGAAATTTGACACAAACATTTAGGGCGGCAATGTCTATCACCAGACCAAATTTCATCTGGATCCGATCTGGATATTGGATCTGATCATAGCCATTTAAAGTTAACATTGAATGCATTTAATGCATATTTTCTGCCATAACGTGGCCTATAATGAAAATAAATCCTGAAATGTTCAGGTAAAATGCACAGTGTAACTGCCTATCATTCCTTAAAAAATGATCTGCATCCAATCTAGGTCAGGGATTTTATGACACATTTTGTGTTGTTCTGAATCTAATATTTCACAAGGGACCTGTTTGCATGAGTGAATGTTGTTTTCTTGGTGGAGGTACATGCGCTCTCTGAGTGCTCTTGTTTTTAGCTGCACCAGGCAGCTCTGTCCAGCAAAAGGTTCTGTTAAAAAACTACACTACTGGTCAAGAACCAAACAGCAAACAAACAAGGACTAAATATGGACAATAATATATGTGAAAGAGATGAAGGAAGACACAATGACAAAATGTTTATACTGAACTGATAACAAAATCTACCACCATTAATGCATCAATAACCTACAGTACCGTATATTCGTTCTAGCAAACTTCATTGCCTTGTGAAATCAGTGTGTTTTTCTTCACCTAGGTACAGGTTATCATTTTGCTGCTAACACTTCTTCTGCTTGATAAGTGGCCAAATAGAGAGTGTGGGTAGTAAAATAGCCTCTAAATACCACCAGTGCCCAAAGAGAAAGTCTGTCCCCGAGTCTGCTTTTAATGGACGTGTGTGTTTAATTTAAGCATAACTGGGTAGCAGGGAAGAAACCCAAAACTTGCCTTGAACATAGTACACCCTGTTGTGTCAAAGAAGGCCATAAACAGCTGCTCTGCCCCTCAAGGAAGCTGCTGACTCTGCATATCCTCAAGAAGAACAGTTAATAATGGGAAAAGTGACATGTTAATCCAATGTTGTGCTGTAAGGCTTCATGTTAATGACCATGTTGTCTTCATTACTCAAAAAATGTAATATATTACTTGTTACTCTTTTCAAAAATTTATGTTATTACTTTACTTATTAATCCTTGTCAAAAAATAACTAGTTACACCACTTGTAATATTACTTTCCCATTACACCCCACAGATTGGTAATATCTTGTGTGAGGTTACTATTTTCCACTTGAAACCATCTTCCTGTCTGTGACTTAAAACTCCCATTACCTTTTGTTAAACACTGTTATGCTTCACAGATTGTAATTCACATGCTAGAAGGAACCACACTATCTGGTTACGTGCCATGTGTATTAGTACTGTTCTCTGTATTTCAGTGGTACTTTCCTGAATCTGAAAAGTCATAACATTTAGTAGAGGAGTGAGTTGCAGCAAAAGCAGCAGCATCTATGTGAGTGAAGGATGAGACAGGGCGGAAGCTGTGTTATAAAATCAGACTTCCTCTGGCCTGACTTCTGGCTTATCTCCTCCTACAGTATGTGTCCATGTTACTCCACTATCTCTTCCATTCAGACTGCCCCAAGGGTCCAGACATTTTGGTGGTGCTTCTGTCAGTGGCAGGAGCCATCTTGTTCCTTGGCCTGGTGGCTCTGCTTATCTGGAAGCTGCTGGTCACCATCCACGACAGACGGGAGTTCGCCAAATTTGAAGAAGAACGTGCTCGTGCAAAGTGGGACACGGTCAGTAAATATAGTATCAGGGTGACATGGGTGGAACATACTCTGAAATAGTGTACACGGAAACCACCAATGTTGCACTGGCATTAATTTTAAGCACACAAATATGCCTACATCTTCATATACACACACAAACTACCACACACAATGTCTCTTGCTCTCTTTTTCTGAATATGTTTTCTTATTATTAGTGTGGCATGCTGTTACTCCGAGCAGAACAAAAGCCAGCCAATGGAAGGGTTGGCTTAAATTAGCTCATGCTAATTAACATTTACTGGTGATAAGCCTCTTTATGGGCTTAATAACACACCTAAATCCTGGTGGCCTGAAACCACAATCACAGTAGTTTTAAGGTGCTTGGTGAGTAACAGAAGTGAAAACATAACCCACATATCCAAGGTAATATATGCATCTGAGTAGAGTCCAGGAAAGGATGGTTGACATGAGGGGAGGCAACAGTGCGGTGGGTATAGCAGTCGTCTCCCAACCGAAAGGTTGAAGGTTCAAATCTCAACATGTCAAAGTGTACTTGGGTGAGACACTAAATATATTTGTAACTCACTTTCTATTAGTAGCAACAGAATTAAACAGCTCATTTCAAATTCATTCATATCTCACACAAGTCAGAATGCACAGGTTTGCTATGAGAAAATCTTCCAGTATCTGAGGTGTGAGGCAGCAAAGCAATTTGACACATCTTTTCTCAAAGTGGGAGGTCACTAACGTCACACAATTTTTACTAGATACTGAAATTCTCTTGTATTAAATTCTATGCCAAATCAAAATATGTCAGCAAAAAAGTTATTATGATTACTTATTTGGCAAAAATAAATAAAATAAAATAAATGTGTTGGAAAGCCAAGACTGCTCCAACTTTTAATTTAACTCTGGATCAGATTTGTGACATTCCTTCTCTGTTGGAAAACAAAAACTGTGGACATACTTTATATGACTTTTGATAGCCTTTTATTTTGTATTTGGAAAATGCATGAAAGAGTAAGCGCTATTTCTTTCTTTTCCTTTTTCCTGTGTATTTCATAAACAGGGGCACAATCCTCTCTACAAAGGAGCCACCTCTACCTTCACAAATATCACGTACAGAGGAAAAGACTGATGCTACTGAACCAGAATGAGGATGGTCTTTTGTGTTCTTTTTGGGGTGAAGGCACAAAGTCATGTGCAGACCTCTTCTGTTACAAGACAATAATTATAGATTATTTGTGTTTGTAAATATGTAGAAATGATTCTGAGGACACATTGTATCAGGGATTTGAAATATGTGTTGCTAATGGCTTGTTATTACTAAAATATGTTGTGGATATTACATTTCATTCATTCTTTCTTTATGCCATATGTATAATAAGAAATTTGATTACAAATTAACAATAGTTTGGAATATTATAATTTTTGATGTAGTTATTTTGATGAGTTCATGTGAAACAATTCTAAATCAGTGATGATTGTTTTTTGTTTTAAATGTTGAAAACTGTCTTGATAATGTGAGACTGAGCAACCTGAAACTCAGTTTCTCCAAGAAACACACCAAGACAATCATTGTGGTTTCCTGCAATACACTGTGGTTACAGTGAGTCTCATCAAACTTTGGCAGTATTTTTATTAGTGTCTATTTTGCAGTCTGCTAGTGATTTGTTAAACAGTAGGCAGATGCAGGATTGCATCACTCAACATGAGCTAATACATACATGAGCAGCAATATGCGGGTGTAATAGCAGCAAGGGTTTAAAAATAATTTGTCAATTTAATTATTCCAAACTACAGGGTATATCCTGACAGATAATGACTACTGTTAGATACAGTATGTGATTAATGCGCAGCCCAGGACTCATGCAATGTTCTGCTTCCACCTCCTGGACTTAAACTGCAATAGAGCCTAATGATCCTTGTGCAAAGCATGGTTCATCCTACACACTGTCAAATAAACTAGATGAACTATCAGATGAATTATGCATGGGGCAGTGTACTTACCATTTATGTCCAGGAGGTCGATCCAGTGCATTGCAGACAAAAACTATACGCACTCAAAGTAAAATGTGCACAGGGCCTCTTTAGAAAATGCACTTGTGGTTTCTCTTGCTCACAGGAAGTTAAAACAACAACTCCACATAAACTTGTAGATCATAAGCACATTTGTAGACTACTGTCCCTGTCACATTCAGTGATGTGAATGACATGATTGATGAAAATGGCAAGTTATCTAATGAATTTTGTGCATTAAAAATTGCAGTTAATGGGAATTTCAATCTGTAATTGACAAATTGTATACTGAAACAAGAGGCAAAACTCAGCATGCATAGCCTACATACAATGTGTTTGTGATTTTGGACAAGATGATAGGATGGGGCAGTTTGTACATTTGAATGAGAACTCCTGAAAATGGAACAAAGGCCCAGACTCCTACCCTGGGGGGGGCCAACGTGACCTCAAGTCTTCTGTGTGTCACTTTGTGGTAATTTGATGAACAGCAACTTAATTCAGGAATATGCACCATGAAGGCACAATATCACACAATTGCAAAACTAAACTAATTAAATAATGTTGTGTGTCTGTCATACAGGGCCACAAAACTATGAATTGTTGAAAGAAAATAATGAAATATGTCAAATTACCAAAACAGCTTTATCGGGTAAATTAGTAATCCAGCCTTTCCTGTCGAGTATCGGGTTGTTCTGACCTGAGGATCTTACATTATCTAGTGAAGTAGTTCATGGGAAGCATCACATAAAGCTATCCCCGGAGCCCTCTGTGGCCTTGCAGCAGGGGGTTATGATCTTTTATTAACAATTAAAGAATGGACTGAAACAAGGTGGCTGAACTTCTAATGGAGTAAACGTTACATCGCATGATAATGACAAAAGAAAGCCCGAGTGAAGCAGAGATGTGACAACACTTGTCAAGAGGCTTTAAAGCTCCAGGTTTGCCCGTGCAGAGGCATCAAGACGGGCGAGGAAACCCCGAGGATCAGGGCCTCCTGTCCGGATGACACGAGCAAGAGCCAGCCACAATGCTCTCCTTAGCTAGCATTAGCTAAGCTAGCACATGTCTTCCCTAAAGACGAAATAAATCTAAATGGATAACTTAATTCGCACAACTTTATCTGAGGCGTGTAGGATCTGGAGTTGTTAAGGAGCTTGCAGTCAACGGATGGACGGACAACAGTCTTTTTAGGACAGAGTGCAAACTGCAGGGTTCTCCAGGTGAGACTTCTATTGCAGCTAACGCTAACGTTAGCATGCTTGCCAGACAACTTAGCCATAGCTAGTTTAGGCAGCGCTAATTTACTAAGCATCTTTAGCACTTTTAGTAACTTGTCATCAGTAACAACTATATCTGCCATCAATCTTGGTTAAGCTTTCGCTGTTTACTGATAAATAATAAATTGACAGAACATGGCAGCGTTTTGAATTTCTTTATTGAAATGTTAGCTATATTAGCATAACTTTACTAGCATTTGCAAATGTTCGCTAACTAGCTGGCTAGAGTTAGCCGAGTTCTTCATTTGTCAACATCCACTCGTCAGATAAGTTAATAACGGCATCATAAAGGTTATTTCACCAACTGTTATGCATTCAGTTTACCTGAAACATCGGTTAACATAAGCATCTTTGTCATAAAATTTGAGATTAAACTACATATTTCCTTTATGTAACATCCCCTGGCCAGCATTTGTTTTGATGTAACCTAAAAGTTAATAGACTTGGGGGAAAATTAACTATCTTAATCAACATTTGCCTGAGCAAAACGGTGATGTTTATTATTAACTGGTTCATTTTTTGTTTCTGAGCAATATTGTCATCACCACAAAACATCTTGTATTTACCCCAAGATGAATTCATCACAAACTTGATGGATTTACAGTTTGTATGTTTATCTTAATCGCACTGAATATTTATTTCCTTTTTTTCTCAGAATTCAGTACCTTGGCCCGTTTTGTAGTGCTGGTCCAGTTAACTAACCATAAACTACAACTGTAAGCATAACTTAAAAATCCAAGTGGATGTCCATCTTTCCTGTCCACACCCGTTATTTGAAGAGGCAGTCCAGGAGATTTTAATAAACATTTTCCTGTTAGCTTTCTTTGACAGAATCAAATTGTAATTTGGAATTTCAGTTAGTTGGACTTTGCTCCCTACTTTTTTATGAGTATCGGTCTTCTATTAACTAGTGCACATAAGTTACCAGTTCATTCACTTTTTGCATCTCTCCTTCTAGGCATGATGGAAGGACTTCATAGCCAGGCTATAAGCCTGGACCCACGCAGGCAAGAGCTGCTTGAGGCCCGCTTCACTGGAGTTGGTGTGGCCAAGGTTGGCATCTCTTTAATAGCATGACAGATGCTTGTTACTCAAGATGATTAGTGATTGTAAGCACAGACTGTTTATGCAGATGTTGCACTTCACAAATGATGTGATGAGTTTATTTCACTGTGCTTTTATGTTGGGAAATTTACTTTGGAAAACTACTAAGGGCTCCTTTTTATTCATGCTGAAATGAATTTGGAGGTACAAAAGAGTAGCTCCCAGTTTTACTGCAGGTGAGCATGCAGCAGCCTCACTGGTGCTGTGTGTGAGTGAATCAGCAGTTGGTCATCTGTCTAATGTTAGTTCCTCAGTTTAGAATAACTTCGGAGTCCTCTCTAACTCCAGTTTGACTGATGCTTCCCTCAGTGGAACGATCCTGTCTTCCTGAGCTAAAGCTAAAACAACACCAGCTCTGTCTTAGCTGACATGGGATCTGGCCAGCTCCTCTTTGTTCCATTATAGATGAGTGACACTGAAATGGCACTGCAGCTGAAGCTCACAGCAGAGGCTACGTGCTATGCTGCAACCCTGCTGTTGTTGAGCTGGGTGTTACTGTGTGGGGGTGTACATTTGAGAAAATGGCATTTGCTATCATTCTTGCTCTGGCCCATAGCGGGCTATGTAATGAATTGTTATGCTTGCTCGCTGTGGTATTAGAGTGCAGATTATTTAAGGCTGAAAGTATGTTGACTACAGTGACTGTTGTATTAAGATTCATTTCAAGACATTGCAATGAGGAGGTTTAGTGTACATGTCCAGGGGAAATGAGAATATCTTGGTTGTATATGTGACCTTGAGCAGCAGAGGGACAGCGGGCCTTAAAACTGAACTTCCTGCACCAGTGTTGTGCTGTTTCTTCTTAGTCTCATCCGGCTGTGCAGCTGGCCATGAATAGTGTGAATGACACCAACTGATTCAACCATCTGCACATAAAGTGAAGATTCGCTGATTAACATATGATATCCCGACTGTGGTGTTGTACCAATACCCAAGCTATCTGGTTATACTTTATAAACTGCACTGCCACAAAAGTGGGTAATATTAAACCTGAGTCCCAAATATTATCATTTGTCAGATAGAAAAGATGTGTGGACATTTGCACTTTAATGTGTAAGTTTACGTGCACAGATATTGACAGATTTTGATGGAAATGAGTGCCCAGTTCACATTTTAGAATAGAGCAGAATCTGGCATTTTTAAATAGGAACTGTCATCTAAACATCTTATATCTCTAACTTCCAGGTCTACTCACAAGTTGTTTGCAGAAATAGTACATGACTAATAAATCATGCCTATCGACACTGTTCTGTTTTCCAGAGCTCAGCTAACAGCGAATCGTCCAACCAATCGCTGTGCAGTGCAGGATCACTCAGTGACAAGGAACTTGAGGTTGGTTGGGGATAAAAATCAAAATGGCAAGTGACTGTGCTCTCACCATCAGATCCTATGACAATGTCTGCAACTCCTGACTTTGTCATATCCCTAATGATTGCCTGCGAGTGGTCAACTATTTTTGGTACAGTGGTGCATGCAAGCACTTGGGTACAGTGTATGTTTTTCACCTATCCACCTGTTTTCTGTTTATACTTAAGGTGGTGCATACGTTTGATAAAAGGCAGGAAAGCACCTTGAGCTGGGCACTAGTCTCTTAAAGATTAAATTAAAAATGTATGCGGGAAAAGGTTTACAAACACCTAGTAGCAGTAAACACTTGGGGGTATTTCAGTTTACTGTGGGTGCTTGTCTCAGATTCATCATGGGTTTGAAGTGGCTGGAGGACGCCCACACAAACATGCAAGCTCTTCACAGACAGAACAGTGACCCATATTTAAGCTGTGAACAAATCAAAAAGCCAACATGCCACCCTGTGAAAAATGAGCTTAGCATAGTTTATCATTTATCAATTCAGCATGGTTCACTAAATACTGAACAAGGAAAAGAAACTGTTGTTCGTTTTATTTCATTTTAATCAGAAGTTTCTTTGGGCAGTTCCATAACTTAAAGAAACAATGCTTCATTTTGTCTGTTACATTTCATTGACATTTTTGTTCATGTGGTTGGTGGAGTAAACTAAATGGAGTAAAATTTAAATTTAAGCTCTACTGCTTTTCTGCTTGTATCAGACACCAGAGAAGAAGGCCAGTGACCAGAGAAGCAGGAAGAGAAAAGGAGATAGTTATGACAGCAACAGCCAGGGTAAGTTTCACCTACTTATTGAATCAGATTCAGCTCCCTATAGTCATGTGCTTCAGTTTCATCACTGCTTTCCTCATTGCTCAAAGTTGCTTTTTGTGGTTTGCCATGCTTCTATATATCTGTAACTGATATATAGGCTTAGGGAGTTGATCTAGGATCAAACGATTACATTTTCCTACCTATACCCGTCCTGTTTCTTTCTTTCTATTTTGTAGGAAAAGGAAGAGGACATAAAACAAGTGATTATTTTGAGGTGAGTCGAAACTAATGGGACATCACGTGACTTCATCCTTTTGAATGCATTTAGCCTTTTAGTCACTGTGTTGTGCTTGGTTTCAAATCAGTTTCAGGCTGTAGTTTAATGTCTCATCCCTATGTTCCCACTGTGCCAGTATAGTTCTTCATCAAAAAATTTTCTAAATGAAAAGTCTTCTTTCTCTTTGTCCTGTTTTCCTGTTTCCACACTGTGTCACCTGCACTGTGGCCAGTTTGCTGGTAGCATTAGCTCTGGCACCAGTCCTGCCCAGAGCATCCCCATGCTGGTGCGCTCCTCTCTACAGCATTCACTATCTAGTCCTCTGGTGAGCACCAGCATCCATCTCCAGAGTGCTCTCCTGTGCTGCCTCTCTCTTTGATGCTTATTTACCAACTATTTAGATTTAGTTTAATTATTTTAACAAAATAAAATCCAGCTCAAGGCTAAACAAACACGTTTAGTTTGTCTGGGTTAGTTCAG
This sequence comes from Monopterus albus, assembly GCF_001952655.1. NCBI lineage: Eukaryota > Metazoa > Chordata > Actinopteri > Synbranchiformes > Synbranchidae > Monopterus > Monopterus albus. Next base: position 1,372,349 of record NW_018127949.1, read on the forward strand.
CTAGTGGAAGTTACAAAACATTCCTTTGCATATTGAGTTTTTAAGGTTTAGTTTCTAAAATATGTTCCTTTTACTTTGACTTTAATGGAAAAGGAAACTGAAAGTGTGAGGTAGTTATACTGTTCACAAACCAGCTGATTATCTGTTGACTGGAAAGATCACATCTAGGATTGAAACTGTAGCTGTTGTTGATGTTTTTAAGTGAGGGTGTTGTCATGTTTCCAGATGTGACAGCATTTTATAATTACGGTACCTGTACTGTAGCTTTCCTCATCACTCAGGTGTCATAAAGAAGTGTCATACCATTTTGTTGTCCTGCAAACGTCCTGGAGATACTAACTTTTGTATGTGGTTTGAATTTATTAGTAAGGGACATTGAAAATAGTTTTGTGAATAGACTTAGCTAAAGAGTAATATAATTAAAATGTTATTCAAATTTATTGGATCTGACAATGTTTCATCAGTTCCTGTAAATATGTTTTCATGTACAACTTCATTTGTCCCCCTACATAATATTTCAGTGTTTGTTTCTTTTCTTTTTAATCTTTTCATTAATGCTGTCTGTATTATTATATTTCCCTTCACCCCATATTTCTTTCTACCATTCTCTTTTTCTGTTTCTCTTTCATTGCAGTTTCAACACAGCAGTCCCTCGTCCACAGGCTCAGCCCACACGGACTCTTCGTCGTGCAGCTCTGTTAAGACAGCCCCCACACACACCTGCTCACACAAAGCCATCCAGGTAACTGAGTGACTGAACATCATGGTTTTGTTTCAGTACATTTTAGAATTGCATCTGCCTCAGGTTTTAACTTTTGCTTCTTACAAGAAGTGATGATTTTGTCCTTCCAACAAAAGTGATCGTGCTTCATAAACTGCATCTGCTTTAGAAACCAAGGCATATTCTCAGACAGCATTAGGTGAGATTAGTCAAATGGTTTAGGGCTTGTGCACATTCACACCTTTTATTTGCTATTTAGTCCATTTAAAAATGGCACTACTCAGCCAAGATGTGGATGCTAAAATTAAAAGTCAAACTTTGAAAGCCCCTGTCGCCCACACTGCAGTTCATCTGACACAGAGCTTGCAACACATATTTAAATTATATTGGGTATCTTGATTAAAGGTAAATGTTTTGAATCCATATCTGTCATTTCTAAGACACCACCCATCTGATTTTGATGAATTTATAGTTATGCTTTGTTATATTAGACTGGCCTTAAGGATATCTTCATCATTTGTGCGGAACAAAATGTTTACTCTTAGCTTGTCATTGTCTTTGCCCTTTTTCCTCAGTCAGAACTGACACTGCTGAAACTGACAGCACTGGAGAAGAACAAGATCTCTGACCTGGAGAAGAAAGAGGGGAGGATAGACGACCTGCTGAGGGTAAAACAAGAAAATATTTCAAATCTGTTTCCAGGATCTGACAAATTGAACATAGAGTAGGGATGGGTAATAGAAGCAAGTTGTGATTTTCTTCCTGACAGACAACAGTTTGATATTTTAGTTGACTAGGCTGATTCACAAGTGTCCTTAATAATCACTTCACAGTCTTGACAAATATGCTGCCACTTGTCCCAGCAACTCGACATGAACAATGTGCTTGTTAACTTTGAAATGCCATTGTTGCTCAAATGACATTTGGTGTTACTGTCAGCAGACCAAACTGACACACTAGCAGTTGCTGCATTGTGTTATTTTAAGAACAAAAAAAAGCCTTATGTTGTTAAAAGGCTTTGAATGTCAGAGTGATGCTGTATGTTCTGGTAGGCTAACTGTGACTTGAGGAGGCAGGTAGATGAGCAGCAGAAGATGCTGGAACGTTATAAGGAACGGCTTAACAAGTGTGTGACCATGAGCAAGAAGCTGCTAATTGAGAAGGTGGGTATACATATACATTTACACAAGTACTGTATGTGTGCATACAGCTTAACTTGGCTTATTAGCACTAATGTTTACATTGTCTAAGCTAAGTTGCTTTTGAGTGTCCATTCACAATTTTTTTCTTTTTCTGTAGTCAAAGCAGGAAAAATTGGCTTGCAGGGACAAGAGCATGCAGGACCGTCTTCGTCTGGGCCATTTCACCACTGTACGCCACGGCGCCTCCTTCACTGAGCAGTGGACAGATGGATATGCCTTCCAGAACCTCATCAAGTCAGCAAGAAAATTGGCACAAATACGTTTGCATTTTGTCCATTCCCATGCAAGAATGCTCACACTAGATTGTTATTCTATAGGCAGCAAGAGCGAGTCAGTTTGCAGCGGGAGGACATAGAGAGGCAGAGGAAGCTGTTGGGGAAAAGAAAACCCCCCTCTATGGCTCAGCTACCCCTTCTCAGCCTGGAACAGAACAAACGAAAGAGCAGGAGCAACAGCCAGGAGAATGAAGTGTAAGTTCACAAACAACAGTTCAGTTACTTCATGCTGTAGTTGTTGTTTACATAGACCAGCCCAAAGTTTACACTAAGGCAGAAATTTATTAGTGTGGTATAGCTTGAATGTTATCATTTTCTCATCTTGGAGGCTGCACTGCAGTGGACTGTTAGGGTTTTCTGAACTTAATGTGTTTTCCCAGCTGTGTGGAAATGATCTGTTGTGGTATGAATTTCATAAGAAGGCTCACCACCTTGTTTTTATGTTTTTCATTCTATCTGAAGTTAGTGTAGTTTTTTTTGTCACAAGCTGACCTAGTTATGTAGCTATAAATTACAAACTGATACCACTTTATCCCACACAGGTTGTCATTGGCAGAATACCATGAGCAAGAGGAGATTTTCAAACTCAGAATTGGTCATTTGAAAAAGGTACCAACTCACCACTTACCACTTAAAGTATCTTTTCTTTGCTGTTGTTGTTTTTTTCCCTGGTACTTGTTACTACCCAATAACCTAGAGACATGTTTCTAATTCTACTTGTTCCTGTTTATCAAGAGTTGAGGTAGATGATGGATTTGTTTGGCTGTACACAGGAAGAGGCAGAGATCCAGACAGAGCTGGAGCGTTTGGAGCGAGTAAGAAACCTACACATTCGGGAGCTGAAGAGAATCCATAATGAGGACAACTCGCAGTAAGTGCCACCTCTGGTTAACCTGCCTTACACATGTTCTGTAGTGTGTGTTTAACTTACAAATTTGGTTTAGACAAAGCTAAAGGACTGAAGCAAGTCTTGTTTTATAGATTTAAAGACCACCCTACACTGAATGACCGATATCTGCTATTACATTTACTTGGAAGAGGTGGCTTCAGTGAAGTTTTTAAGGTAAGCGTGTGCCACTGTTTTGGTTTTTGTTGTTTATGAATATCAGTTTTATTTATTTATTTATTTAACTAATCAGATTCTTTTTGAGTAGGCGAGGGCACTTCACTTGTCATGGTGGTACTGTAGTGAGACTTCCCACACACCTGTATCCAAAAACATTCAGTGCAACTCCATGGTTATAGTAGACCTCTTTGTCTTTTCTTGTTTTCACATGCAATGTTCCTTTTCCAGGCTTTTGATTTGGCAGAGCAAAGGTACGTGGCCATTAAAATCCATCAACTCAACAAGAACTGGAGGGAGGAGAAGAAGGAAAACTATCACAAGTGAGTTTGAAACTTTTAGTCATTTGAAATGTTGTGATCTCAAACTGAATATTACATTGTGTAACTTAAAGCCTAAAATTTGTTTTTGAATGTTTTTATTTGTGGTGTTTTTTTAAAAAGTTACTAATTCACTTGTCCTTGCAGACACGCCTGTAGAGAGTATAGAATACACAAAGAACTTGACCACCCTAGAATAGTCAAACTCTATGACTACTTCTCGCTTGACACAGACTCGTAAGTGGCTCACTTTCTGTGAAGCTCAGGAAGGTGTGCTTATAGAAATCTAATAACTAAGTGCAAACATTAAATGTTTACCTTTTTTATATTGTTAAGAAGCAGCATCTCTTATCACGCTATAGACCTTGAAGTATAGAAAAGCATAGATGATCAGTGGTAACCTCTTCCCAAATAGCCTGTGGTTTTGTTCCTTGCAGGTTCTGCACAGTGCTCGAGTACTGTGAAGGCAACGATCTGGACTTTTACTTGAAGCAGAATAAGCTGATGACTGAGAAGGAGGGTCGGTCTATAGTTATGCAGATTGTCAACGCCCTCAAGTACCTCAACCAGATTCAGCCACCCATCATCCACTATGACCTCAAGCCTGGTAGTTTCAGAGGTTTTCATTTGTCCTCTTCCAACAGTCATATGTTTGTGACTTGATTTAACTTAAATGTTTCCTGTTCTGTCCTTAGGGAACATATTGTTAGTTAATGGCACTGCTTGTGGAGAGATTAAGATCACTGACTTTGGCTTGTCTAAGGTCATGGATGATAACAGCTACAACTCTGCAGATGGAATGGAGCTGACATCACAAGGAGCGGGGACCTACTGGTACATACAGACACATTTCACTGCATTTACTAAACAAGTAGCCAATATGGCTTCTCAGGTTGGTAGCAGAAGCACAGTCTTTGGAGGGAAATGCTGCTAATTGAATTCATATCTGCTGGTCATTTAGCAAAGGAGTACAGTGCTGAGAGAGCATACAGAGGAAAAGCTATGATGTTGACTGTGTTTGCAGGTACCTCCCTCCTGAGTGCTTTATGGTGGGTAAGGAGCCCCCCAAAATATCCAACAAAGTGGATGTTTGGGCCGTGGGGGTTATCTTTTACCAGACCTTGTATGGACGCAAGGTAACCACTAACTTAGTTCCTGTAAGATATTTTAATCACTGTGACTACGGTGAAAGTCAGCTGTCTGCTAACCATCTCCTTATTTTGTTTCAAAGCCTTTTGGTCATAATCAGTCACAGCAGGATATCCTACAAGAAAACACCATACTGAAAGCCACTGAGGTGCAGTTTCCTCCCAAACCTGTGGTCACCACAGAAGCAAAGGTGTGGTACTCTTCAACTGCTGTAAAACTCACTGCATGTGTACAGTGTCTGTCACTCATTTTACTTGGTTTTTAAGTCCCCATGAAATGATATTTCTCTTCCTGAATGTGATGTAATTTTTGCTCAAACTGAATTCTATGGTTGACCATAACAGTGGGGAGTCTTTTGTGACTGTAAATCAGTGGGATTTTTCATGAGGCTGACCATTAAGATATTCCGTTTACCAGAATTGTTCATTTTATGGAGTCTGTTAAACACACAGTGCCATATGCAGCTAGTCACTGAAGGCTGTTTACATGTATTGTCTTTGGAAGGGACCATCAACATTTGTAATGGAGAGGGCACAAACATAGAATAAAGTTTATTATGCCTAATATGTGAAATAAATGGTATCAGCACATTAGCAAGTAGGCCAAGAAATAAAACTGGAAGTAAGTCGAGACATAATGATTTTTTTTTTTTAAGGCCTTTATTCGACGTTGCCTGGCTTATCACAAGGAGGACCGTGTCGATGTGTTGCAGTTGGCCAGTGACCCTTTCCTAATGCCCCATATCCGAAAAGCCCTGGGCAGCAGCACACCTCTGGTACTTCCTATTCCCTCCACCTCCAGCAGTGCCTCTGACTGAAGCAAGCTGAAAGAAAATAGACTATAACTCTAGTGAAGACAAAGCCATGTGGAGACATTACACATGTGATGAAACTCCTCCTTTTTGCTCATTGTTGAAAGAGAGCTGAGGGCATGATGGGATGGATGACATGGTGACGTAGTCATAAATATGCCCACCACTATCGTCAAAGAGCTAATAATGAAGGGCCAGCCTCTGGCTCTGGGCTCAGTAGAACCCAAAGATTAGCCTATATGCATGCACTAACACAAAAAGTCACTTCAGGGGGCTTTTTTTTAACATGATAAATAGATAAAGCACCTGAAAATTGCACAACTGACAGGTCGAGCACGTGGAGGCTCGCCTGCCTGTACTCTGGAAGATTTAGAAGCAGCAGAATTAATTACATTTCATCCCATACTGCTTGAAATCCATCACCTATCACCCTGTTTCTCAGCACTACTGTGGTCAGTTTCAGTTATGTATCCCGCCTGGTTTGAACCTAGGACTTTTTAGGAAGGGCTCCGATGATGATGATGACGATGATGACCAAAGTTTGAGGCTTGCCTTGTTAACATGACATTAGTAGAGCTTTGTGCTGACTTGGCTCAGAAGATTGGTAACTGGTCTTGACTTATTTTAAATATTTAATTGAATAACTGGAAGTCAGTTTATTATTTTAATTAAGTCCATATTTTTCCATGGAATTTCCCCGTCTGTGTTTAACCTTAAAGGGGGGGGGCTGACAATGAATGAGTGTTGTGATGAGAAGTAAGATTCAACAGAAATAATTATGAACATTAAAAAACATTTGGCTAACTCCTAGTGTCTTATTGGTTTTGGGGAAAGTCATACACTTGTCATACAAAAATAGCTGATAATGATTTTGTCCTGATGCAGCTACATTCATGAATGTGTCAAAAACATTTCGCTCCTAAAAAAATTCAGCACACTGTTCATTTTGTTTCAGATTTATTAATTCAGATCCCACTGTTAAAAGTATTCATTATATCTAAGAATTCATGTAATGGTTCAGACTATTAACAAAGTAGCTCTATTGTTTTCTCTAAATACAAGTTTGCCTGCAAAGTATGTGTGTTATTGGCAAACGTGATAACAGCACTCAAGGTTAATGGAATACTGACTCCTGTTGAATACTTAACTGTTATTTATTAAAAATCCTATCTTCACTATAATTATCACATCAAAATTACAGCTTATATAATTGACAAACTGTGGTGAGAGCTACAAAGTGATTTCAAAGGTATGCAATGCAACAAAAGACCAAGGATACCCTGAAAGTGAGTGGTTACAAGTGAATTTGGGGAACATTTGTTTTAAAGTACATTCTAGCATGAGGAAGTGTAAAACTGTCAACAGAATTGAAAATTCCAGGTATTAGTGAAGCACACAAAAAGGAACAAATAGTTAACTTATCCTGTTTGCTTTGAGCAACATGACTACAGCTCACAGTTTATAATCTCCACTTTGCAGAACAAACTGGAATTACCTTCTCTTTGTAACATGTAAAAACACAGACAACCTACAGGAGAAAAGTAGTCCTGATAGGACCTGCAAGATGGTGCACACACACAACCATTTCTTTTCCTTTGGCCAAGTAAGATTCACACAAAATCCATTTATCAAAGGGGCATATGCAAAACTCAATCCAAGGGACTGTCTGACAGGTTTATCGGTTGTAGAACTGTGAGGTGACCCAGGCCAGTCCCCACTTCAGGTTGGTGAGCATAAACTTAAGCGCTTTTGTCCACTGCTCCTCAGAGTTAAACTGGGTTTTAATGGAGTAGGAGCCTCCGCTGCCACCTGTGTCCTCGATCTTGCCCTTCTCCACATCCATCCTAAGACACGGAATAAAACACCAGTTACAGTCATGATTGTGCTTAAACTTGAAGAACTGTGACTTGACTCTACACATCTAATTCTGACCAAAATGTTAAATGAATTAAATACCAAGGCTAGAGCTGCTAAGTGAAATGCCTGCATACTGAAAGTCTTGCTCTTCAGAGTCTTGAAAGTAGTGGAACCAGTCATGTCAAGTTTGTTCTCAGGGCGCAGAGTTAAGATCATAACCTAATTAAAACCAAAAAGGTGTATTTCTCCTCTGGGGCATGAATATACTCAGAAAGCGTAAGACATTTTTCTTATTAGATTATGAAATACCTCTAGTGCCTGAGGGTAGAACAAGGGAGAGATTCTGAGTCCAAAATGGAAAAGGTACATAAATGTGGTTGATAAATTTCATAGCAAAATTTCTATTACACTATGACATTTACTTTGTACGGCTAAAATATTTTTATTAGAAGGTGGTGCTGGAAGACTGGACAGGAATCATCCACTTGAGCATTTGATGGATATCCACTTGTCACAATAGCAATCAGATCACTGCCTTTTAAGAAATGTTACTCTGAATCAAAGCTTTGGACAGACTGACTGCTCAATCTAGCAGACCAGAAAATGCGAATTGGAATAGGAAGTCATATCTCTGTACCCATGGTCTGGTGAATGGTTAAATTATAACAGTGAAATATACTGTAAAGTACTTAAATAGAACTGCTTTCTATTTGACAGATTTTGAAATGTGAGGGTTTCAAGCCGCCATGGTCACCAGTCCTTTCACTCTGTTCTTCATCCTATTAAAGAATAGCCCTGACATGATGAGATTTCAGGCCTTCACGATGCTGAGCATAGAGTGGGGCTGGGATGTCAGATGTGGCTGCTGGCTGTAAGCTTTACTAGGCCACTTACACTAATTATTAGATGTTGTAATGGAGGGTGTGCTTTAATAATTCAAATGCTTATGTAGCCAATTCTTTCCCAAATGTCTATTATTTGCCTAAGCAGCATAATCAGAGCAGAAAACTCTTCAGCCCCTCTAGAATAAGTTGAGAATTTGCTTTGCGTTAAAACTTCATAAATATTTACAGCTTCATCTTAAATGGCTGCAAAGCTGCCCTTATAAACATAAGGAAGAAGTTAGGTATGCTGCCACTGCACTGATCTGTAGCTATCTGACCTGTAAGGGAGGCAGAAGCCAGTGTCTCCTTTTTCGACCTCCTCTTTGAACTGCTGGACACAATCCAGGAAGGCCACCATTGCATGGTCAAATTTATTGTCCCAGAAGAACCTCAGGCCACCTGAGCAGTAAAGAGGAAGCTCCTGGACAAACATGAGACAGAAATACAGGTCAGGGCTGGAGCCTGGAGGAACCTTTAAAATAATGAAGGGCGAGCTGGGCAGGACAATACGGCATGTATTACCCTGGACTTGTCTGTCAGCGACTCTAAGTATGAGTGGTTTCCATATGGGACAAGACGATATCTGAAGAGAGAAATGTTGTTTGAACTCAGTTTTATGCTTACTGCGCATACTTATAGGAAAGCAAGATTAAGGTACACTTAACAAGGTTTAAGAGGTGCAGTCATTTTAAACTGAGGTCAAATAATTCAGTGATAACTGAATGCTTGTCACTTAACAATGAATGTATGCTGCTTCAAGCTGTGTATACCTCTGAAAGCGCAGTCCCATTTTGTTAGCCAGAGCGTGCAGCAGCAGCACCGTCTGCCCCCAGGCTGCGTTGATCTCATTCCACTCCACTGGGACGCTGGGGAGTCGGCCCAGACGAAAATTGTTGATGGTACCGAACTGGCCGCTGTGCCTGCATAACAACAGAAACAAAGAATTCAGATTCTCATTCATTGGCTGTTGATTTATTTTTGTCCTGGGCCTATGTTAGAAATTTGCCATGATTGATTGGTGAAGAGAAAGACTAATTATTTATTCAATGTTTCAGTGTATACCAGATATGAAAAGTGGCATTGAAGACATTGGTCTTTTTCAGGCGATCTAGCTGAGTCTGGCAGTAACGCATCTGGTTGTCAACACTCTTCAACTCATCATCCAGTTCCAGCTGCTGCCGTTTAAACTCACTGTACTCCTTCTGGTACCTTGTAGCACAAAGCAGTGGATAGAGATAGAGTTGTCAAATGCCATGTCATCTAAAATATTCAACTACCACCCTTCCTACACTACTGCTAGGCCACTCACTGTAGCTCCTCTGTGTCCAGCTGCTGAGAGCGAATCCTGCTCTGGGCCAGGTCCTGAGCCACAGTAGCCCTCTGCCCCTCTACTTCTTCCAGCTCCAAGACCAGAGCCTCCTCCTGCTTTTTTAGCTGCTGCAGCTCTGCTAGTAGGGTCTCCTCTTCCTCCACCTGCAGGTGTGACAGCAACTCCAGACACTGCCTAAAAATACATTCATGTACAGTAAGTTATTACACATGATACTGCATATGATCAAACATGTGGAGTAAATACTTTAAGCTGTTCTTGTCTTGTGTTTGTAGCAATGAACTCCACCAGTATTTTCCTCTCTTGAAAATCTCTGACTGAAAACAGACATTTACATTGTTGTGTGCCAACTCACTTGTAATTCTGGCATTCATGCTCTGTAATGTTGAGCTGTGTGTCCAAGTGGTCCAGTAGAGTGTCAGTACATTCCTCACATAGTGGATGGTCCACATCAGTCTGGCCTGACATGATGTCAAACAGATCACTGGTCACCTGGGTGGGATAGGTTCAGAAACAAAACAGTTACCTTTAAGTTCAGATCACAGCTATAAGCTGAGCCAAACAAGCTATTTTGTCACATTGTTTGCTATTCTTGCCAAAACAACATGGCAACAGTAATAGAAACAAACATTTTCAGCTATGTGGATTTAGACTTTACCTTCAACCTCCGACTAAGATTCTCCATTGTTCCTCCATCAGATGCTTCTCCAATCAGTGTGAAGCTATTGGCACTCTCTGTGGACATCATCCTGTGGAGCAAGATTCGGCAGCTCAGTCAACTCTGCTGCATTTGCAAGTCCGTCCATATCATCATATCATATCATCGGACAGATGAGCATATCAACCAAAGAGACAGTCAGCATATATAAATTACAATTAGCACTCTGTTCGATTTCCTGAACGAAAAGACTTACCGTGCAGGAGGTATGTATTTTCTTGACACCCCATCTTGCTTGTTTTCGACAAAGGTTTCCTGGAAGGGAAATGTAAATCTGAGACTCACACGTTTTCTGGCAGTAGTTGGATGAACACAATTGCCCACATGTATTATAGTGATCTATTATAGTGGTCTGCCCTTGTACTTTATGCATCCTCACGACCTGAGCAGTAAAGTGACGGACCAGAAATAATTATAATCTGTTCCAGTGTGTGTTAAACAAAGATACATGATTTCATCCTATGATTTATGCCCGGCGGTAACCTACCTCTGGTGCTGTCTCCCCCTCACTGCTGTCAACCTGTTTGCTCGGTGTCACTGTGACCAACGGAGCTGAGGAGGAGGTTGGTCACACGGTACATGACAATATGCTGCAGTTAAAACACTAATACACTTCCACTCTTTAATGTTATATATTTGACAGCGCTGATAATTGGTCATAAAATTTATACATACCAATAAGTTCCTGGATAGTGACTCGATCGAGCACATTGAAGGACGTGTCCAATTTGAGGGGTTGACAGCATCGCTGACACACGAAGCTCACCTGCATGGTTGTGCTCGACGACTTAGAGCCCTCCATCTCAAGTTACAGAAGGAAAGAAATAACAGATCACTATAAATAAGTAAAACGTTCGAGTGGTTAGTAATGCAAACAACTAACGATCGTTTCGCCATAACTGTACCTTACTAGCCGTATACGAGTAGTTTGCTAACGGTACCCCAAAATGGCTAAATAGCTAGAAAGCAGGCTACCTAACGTTAGCTTCACAGCTAGTTTATGTGTAACATACATCCTCATTGTATAAGCATGAGACAGACTCACCGTCGCTTGTGAGAATTGAACTCTATTGCATTATAATCCGGACTTGTGCACGTCGAAAATGAAAAATCACTCTCAATAAAGTTAGCGTGACGGTCTCATTTTACACTTTAGGACCCGCTCCACTTCCTTATTGTTGTTTACGGCGGATGTGATCTCAGACAAAAAGTCGCGTGGGAAAACGTGACAAGAACCAGTTTGCATGCTACATAAATATATATCCATGATACAAACTACCCGCAAACTGATTCTTTAATATACAATATATTACGCTTATAGGCATTAAACGTTTTACTTAAGTAAAAGCAGAACAGTTTAGCATCAAAATATATTAAAAAGTACCACAAATAAGAGAGTGATTGAGGTGATAATGTGTTCATGACTTAAAAGTTGAAGGTTAGATGTTAAATGTTGGGGTTCATTAAAATTACTTTATATACCACTGAGTAGCTTGTAGACAATAATAGGCTACAACGTAAGATTTTTAAAAATCATATTTAGTATTATCAACCTTAATCAGCAAAATAACTAGTAACTAAAATGATCATAATGCCACTACATTAATGTAAAAGTACAATCATTCCATATGAATGTTGTGCAGTAGCCTACAAGTATAAAGCAGTAGAAAATGAATCTACTGAAGTAAATTGTAGGTAATACATTTTTCCATGTATGTCTATGAATGTCATTGATTACTTACGACAAAACTCAAATAGACCCCCTGGTCATGCAGATTCTAAAATCCCCTGGTGTTTTTTTTAATCTATTGCGCACAATTTGCTCCCTTTCTACCTGCATTTAATTGCTTTATTCGTAAATCTCTGTCTCGTTCCATCTGACATGTAGCTTTATACTTAAATGCAAACAATAACAGAAAGAAGCAGTGACAAAATATTTGGCAAAGAGAAGTCAACAGCGTGTTCAATGTTGTTCACTCTCCGGACCTTGAGGTGGCGCTGTACCATTAGCTGCAAAGCTCCTTAAAGGAAAAGAAGACGATAGTTGCGGGAAAACTGAAGCTGTTGATTCCTGTTTTGGTCATTTCATCGTTTAAGACTAGCAGGTAAACTTTGATATATATACAAACTTTTTGCAGTGGCCTAGGCCATTTTTAAAAGTCGTGATCTACTCTTTCACTCTTTGGCATATTCACGTCGATGCTCATTCTCAGAAGTCAAAGTCAGCATTACCAGTTGTGTAACCACACAACAAATCACAACACTCGAGCTATAATGTTAACGTTATCAGTATGATATTTAGCTTTAATTAATGCCGACATTAACTACTGACACTGTAGCTTATATGAGCACCAAACTGCCTTTTATAACGTTACAATAGTAGCACTGGATGCTAATTCTGTTTGGAGTTAACACATTATCTGTTTTTACCGTAAACCAACATTAAGTCTGGTTTGAAACGATATGATGATTCTGATGATGATTCGCAGACATAACCAATGTTATAACACTAACCATAAGACTCCCACTAAGTTAGACAATTTCACCAGCCAGTGAAATATCTTGTAAACTATGTAAATAATGCGTTAACGATCTTAAAAGTTTTTTACAGTCGCAAATGGTCTGTATCCACATAGTTTAGTAATGTTACACTACACACCACAGCAAGAAAGATTGTGTGCTGTATAACTTAGCCAGCTCATGAGCATTTGTGTAGTAAGCTGTCCGACATACTGAAGTTGCATTAGTATCTTCCTTTATAGATACTGGGACAACAATACAAGCTGTGTGACATGACCAGAGTCTTAACGTTTTTGGAGCCGGACCATTTGACATAATGAAACTGAAAAGGTCACCATTCAGTCAACACTAGGACATTTCAAAGACATTGTGTGCATGGTCTGTAAGTAATTATATGACCATAACAAAAAAGACCTTCATCGAAAGTCAGATGTTAAAACCTCATTGTCCCTGTCATCCCTGAGTGTGATAAATGGCAGATGCCACAAAAGTTGTAATTTTTTTTTGCTTGTTTTATTTTAGAAATTTGAGACATCTGGCATTCTACAGTGTTCTGTTAATTTAGACAGCAAATTAGAGAATCACAGTTCACACACAGATGTTTAGTGCCCAGCTCTATATTGTACCCAACATGTAAAAAGTTAAACTGTGGTTAACTGATTCATATTTTGTGTTTATTTACACACTTCAAAACTGTGCACATGCTGTTACATTTCTCATCATTAGAGTTGTACTTCCTGTAACACTGACTGAATAGCATTCAATACCAGCTATACCATCAACATACTCACTGTATAGTTTTGAAAGCAGTGTGGTCTTTACAGTGTCATTCTGATTTTTGTTTTGTAGTTTTTAAAAAAACACCAATGGAAGCACCAAAACCTGCAGATGTCAAAAAGGGGATATCAGCCCTTTGGGAGACTCTTCAATGTCCCATATGGTGGGTGTCATTCAAAGCAAGAACATTTGTTAAATAATAAAAATTTGCCTCATTTATAGTGTGTTTATTATTATTACAAGATCAAGATTGGCATTTAGGAAAACTGTCATGTTCTGAGCTTCATACTTTCTTTCACCTGTAGCTTGGATTTATTGACTACACCGGTATCTACTAAGTGTGACCATCAGTTTTGCAAGTAAGGATTATCCAATATAACTTTTTACTCAGATGATGTTCTGTTTAAAAAAACACCCAATTTGATTGATTTATGTTATTTTTTCCACCAGATTTTGTATGATGAAACTTTTGGAGAACTCTAAACAAAACAGGGCCACCTGTCCAGTGTGTAAAACCAAGATAACCAAAAGGTTAGACAAAATTAATAAGTTGAATTGTAAAAATAGCTAGAGCCATTGAAAGCTGATTGTTATTAATACCTGTATCATTATATTATGTTTTTTTTACTTATGCAGGAGCTTGCAGGAGAGCCCTGGGTTTCAGAGACTTGTAGCAGGATTACAGGATATGATAGAAGCATATGAACATGACACTGGCACAAACTGTAAGACTACTGTACACTATGAATTGCTTGAAATCACCTTAAAGAATTGACTTGTATTACATCGCCTAATAAAATATCCTTTACATTTTCAGACTTCACTGAAATTTCGCAGCAAAACAGACAAACAGGGTAAAACATTTGAACATTAACATTTAATACTGTGTCATTAGAAAAAAACTGCAAATACTAGTTTACTATTATTAGCTTACCCTTTTTTCTCAACTGCATTTTCCTCTACCCAGTGTCATGGATGCAGAACCTACTAAACATTCTTATGATATATCATCTCGAGAGACATCTGGGACTGACCATGACAACATGGAAAATGTTAACAGTGCAGATCTTCCAAGATCTCACTCTTCAACTATAGCAGGTAAAATCCTGAAGTCTTGTATGGTGGGTTATCCTATCACCCCAAGTTAATTGGTAGATCTGCTTAATTACCTCCACCAACGAGGTTATGTTTTTACCAGTGTTTGTTGGTTGGTTGGTTTGTTCACAAAATAACTCAAAAATTAATTAATGCATTTTGCTGAAATTTTTTGGAGAGGTAGAGTATGGCCCACAGAACAATCCATTAGATTTTGGTAGTGATCTGGGTCTTCATCCTGATCCAGGAATTTTTTTTTTTAGATTTCTACACCATTGTGTGACGGGGCCATAAAAAAAAAAGATTACGACTTTATACATAATGCTTTCTTGGACAAAAATTGATACTGAGCTAACCACGGCAAACGTTTGTGCTCTCTGAGTGCTGTATAGTGCTTAAAAGCTAATACTAGTATGCAGTGGTAGGTGGCACAAGAGGTAAAAGGTGATGGTTAAATTATTCATGTGGGAAGTGTTTTTGATTTCCTCGATTGTTTTGCAGCACAAAATGGATTTGCAAGACTTATGGGACTTGAAGACTCATCTCCTTTGACAGTTGAAAATGAAGGCCGGGACAGTGGCCTTGGTGACGTCCCACCGACTTCAGAAAAGAAAATGCACAGCTCTCCAGATAATTTGGAACCAACAGAAACAGAAATGTCAGAAGTTGTGGAAAAGACAACATCAAAACATAAAATAAAAGCCAATATGAGATTTTCCAAATTTGAGAATGCCTTACTTGATCCATTATTAATTCCAGATGAGACTGAACACAAACATTCAAGACTGTCCAAAAGGAAAAAGCAGAAAAAGGATTTAGAGCCTGACAAGATTCTTGAGCAAAAACAGAAAAAAAGTGTAGAGAAGGTTACTGAGTGGCTAATGAAAGTTCCAATTGAAGGAAGTTGTGAGACAGAGAAGCCCGACAAAGACACAGATGACTCTGACAGCTCTTCTTCGCCTTCGACAGTAGATGTCATGCAACACATTAATGATGTGAATCCTAAGAGAGAGGATCGTACTAAAGCCCTGGAAGAGCAGGTGTTCGGAGCAGTCTATAAACGAGAGAGAAGGGGAAACAGGACCAGCTCTCGTCCTCCTCATGTTTTTGTTGAACCACCAGAAACTGAAGAAACACAGACATCTCAGCTGGTTTCCAAAAGGGTGGAGGGTGGAGGAGGATGGAGAAACATCCTTACTCCTGCTGATTTTTGCAAGAAAAACTTTGAGGATGAAAATGAAAATGACATTGAGGAACAACAACAGATGACAAAAGAACTGGATGACACCAACACTGACATTTTTAAAGAAACCAACACTTGTGAGGATTTATGTTCTTTGTCTGATACTGAACAACAACCAAAAACAAAGTCAAAGAAAAGGATGCAAAACACTCTGCAGGATGTTGACAGTGATTTGCAGAAGCAAGCTAAGGCAGAATCTGAAAATACTGAGCAACAGAAAACAGACAAGAGAAGAGGTAAGAACACAAGGTCTGAAAAAGGAAAGCCTGCTAGGGTGGTGAAGCCCCTTGTCCTGGTTGGAGTTAAAAATGACGAAACAAGTCCTAAGACTAGACTAGGATCAGAAGAGGTGCAGCTACATATTGAGAACTATCCTAGCAGTGGGGACCAGGACACTCCTATCATGAGGAACACCAGGAGAAGTAGAAGACTTCAAGGTTACAAGAAAGCATACTTGAAAGCCATTTTACCTGAGAAAGACAGCGATGTTGCAAAGCAATCCGAGGAAGCAAAAGTTGGAACACTGGAAAATACAACATCACCTGGAAATGAAAGCAAGACAAGGGTGTCCAAAAGAAATGGATGCATTTACAATCAAGATGTAGGTGGAATTGAAACTGTGGAGCCTGCTGAGAGAATGTCCAACACATCAACAGAAAATTTGAAAGAGTCTGTTGCTGAAGTGCCAAATGCTGAAATATCTGAAACTAGTTCTGCTTGTTATATCCCTGTGGTCCTAGGATCTCCAAGTCCAACTGAAACAGGTGTGGTAGATGCACCACTTGAAAGTGACAATCCAGCAAATCAGTTTCCAAAAAATATTCATTTGCAAACCTCGGCTTGCAAGATTAAAGGCACTTTAGCAGAAATTGGGGATGATAAGAATGACAGTGAGTTGGACACGGAGCAACTGCTCAGGAGCTTCAAAGCCACTAAAAGGAAATCTTTCCATCTTGGTGGTCCAAATGTGAAAAGGACCCGTGGTTTAAACAAGGAAAGCATGAAGGATGCTGAAGCAGAAGAGAATGATTTTGCTTGTTCTGGTGTTGAACCTATGAAAAAAGAGACCTATACAGTAACATCTGAAATCACCAACCAAGAGGTATTAAGACACAATGAGAACTCGCCTTGTAGTGATTTGTTTTCCCCATCTGACTCACCTGTCCAGGCAAGAAAAAACGTCAAAAAAACAGATCAAGCGGAGGACGTTATGATCCCTGACACCAGTTGTTCAGGTCAGGACAATGCTGTTGGTAACGGCCTGTCCAGGAATAGCATTAGCAGTCCCCTCAGTCCTAATAAAGTGTCAAAGTGTGAAATAGAACATCCTCATCTTTCTATGGTTGTAGAAGTAGTTGATTCCGGGCTCCGCTTCACAGCAGTTGAACATGAGGCACAAAATGAAGCCTCAAAGTCCTCTCAGATTGCAGAGAGTCAACAGGATTGTTCTGTGAGGGATTTTGACAAAGGGAATGGGATAAGAGGGAATATTTCCTTGGGAAAACTTTGTTCAGTCAACAAGGGTGAACATATCTTAAATACAGAGTCTTCTTTAACTCCTGATGGCCTTGTAGCACCAATTATCCCAACTGTCCATAACGCAAAGTCAAGCAGTGAAAGTGCCCAGCTCAGCGCAAATTCCTCCATCAAAAGCAACCCAAGGCAGAAGAGAAAAGCTCAGAGACTCGAGTCTTCATCTGAATCAGATTGCAGTAATGCCAAGGAGGAAATACCAACTTTAACTCAAGTTGTCAGAACATCAGTTCCTCCCTCTGCTGTGACCCAGGATCAGGAAGACTCCAATGAAGCTAACAGATGTGAGGCCTCATGTGCTACAGCTGATGCAGAAGAACAGTTGAGTCGTCCACCTCCGTGTCCCAGCCCCGACAGTGTTGCTTCCAGCCAAGCATCTGTGGACTTGTTTGGCACGCCAGATGAATGTAAGCAGATTCATAGTTACCTAAACATTTTATAAGGTTTCATTTTTGTTTGTTCTAAAGAAGCACTGCAATGCCAGTATTTCTGTTTTGTTAATAATCTGGTTGCTCTGTTATCCACTCTTAAGAATTTGTGCACCTTCAGTATGTGAGGGGAAAAAAAGCACATTTCTGATGTGTTGAAACACAAAAGAATTTGATCATTTGTTCTCTGCAGGTGATGTCCCTGTAAATGACACCAGCCTTTCCATGGAAACATCACAATTTTCAAGTGAAGTTCTTGTTACACAGGTAAATATAATTGTTCTCCATTATTTTACTTTGTTTTAAGTGTGGTTGCAAAAATGCCCCCTTTGTTTAAAAATGAATGAATGAATAAATAAATAAATAATTCAGATGATAGTTGATCCTATTTCTATTAATTTGAGCAAAACTTTGCTTATTCAGCACTGTATGTTTGCTTAGTGCTCCAAGTAATGCACTGTCGCACTACGTCCCATAGAGGGCAGTCACTACATTTTCCCAAGCCAGAAACTGTCAGCTCCTGGATGACAGACTACCTCTCTCAGTAAAAAATGTCCCCCTCAGCAGCTTTCTAAATTGCATGTCATTTATGTTAGAGGAAGTGCCGCCTCAGAGATGATTCTTGTTTTCTTCCTCATCCATCTTCCAGCGCTCTCACTTTTATCTGTCGACTGTATTTGACTGTGAGTTCAACTTTCAAGCCCTGGGGTTTAGTGAGGTCTCAGGGCTACACACACCTGAAAATAGAGAGCTTTAGTATTGTGCTAAAGCTTTAGTGCTGTATGTGTATGCACTTGTGAGGTAAACTCAAAGGATCTTATTCAAAGTATTAGTCAGAGGAAGCAGTGAAACACACCAGTTGATTCTATTCTTTCAAACCAGGCTTAGATGAAATATTTTTCAGAACTTCCTCAGATCTCCTCAGTATTATATAATCATCTTTTGTCTCACTTACTATGCTATGCATGTTCTTCAATAACTACTGTCTGGCAGAAAAATCACAGATTCTATCATCTGTATAACTAACTGACTGTGATTGTGCGTCTCTCTGGGTCGGTGTCAGACACCAAATGCACAACCAGTATGTGTAGTAAATGTTGCACTGCAGCATTTTTTCTCCTCCTATTGTCCCCAGTATCTTATAAAACAGTATTTCTCCTTATAAGATGTTCTACTTTCTACTGATTTTTCCTCATTAAGCAAAAGATAGAAATCCAGAAGGAGCTGGTGAGGCTGGAGAAACTAATGGCTCTGGTGTCAGAGGTGCTTCAGGAGAAAGAGGGCAGTCCTGCAAAAGAAGTGCCCTCGGAAAGAAATCAGAGCAGCACAACCACAAGTAAGCTGGAAAGTGTGGGATACTGAGAAAATAATCTACATTTAAATAATAATTAAAATAATCATTATTCGGAGCCCAGTTTTTTTTTTTTTATCTAATGAGTAATGATGTGATATTTAACATGCAAGTTTGCTCAAAGTTCAACTTTAAGATGACATGCTGATCAAAACAAAGATATTTTATTTTGACTAAACATGATTGTTATTTTGTGTCCCCAAATCCAGATGCTCACAGGTCCCTCCCATGTGACCAGGACGCAGGCCAAAGTTCAGACCTGTAAGTAAAGCATGGAGGAGAAGAGACATTTTAGTTTCACATAGTTGATAATACACAGTTAAATGTGCCAACGAATGCTTGCTGTGGAAGCTTAATGTTCACGTTAAGTGACGTTTACCCATTATTTGGCCGCAGTCTGGGGGATATCAGGCCATGCCATCATACATCTTTGGGCCCCCATAATAAACCACATGACCTTCCAACCATAACCCTACCTAACATACACATACAATAATTTTGTAGGCACCAATACCTGGAACACTGTTCTCCAACCATAACCTATTATACCATGCATATATCAGAAAAGTTCTCCACTCTGACCTTAATACAAAACATCCCCGAAAACTATGTATATTTAAAGCCAATTAGTAATTTGTCATTATGTATTGCAAAATTTCAGGGAAAAAAGTGTTTGTCAATGAATACATTTTGAATAGGTGACAATGAATAAAAAAGAGTTAAACACTAAACATAATATAAAAACCATCATCAGCACCTGCTATTTTAGCAAGAATTGAGTGGAAATATATTACATACAGTACGTATAGTTAATTAAACTGTTTAATGGAACTGGCATCATGTCAAACCACAATCAAGCCACAAATAAGCCCTGCCTTAGCTGCTGTCTGACATGGCTCCATGCCTCCCAACATTAAGGCATTGTTTGTGGTATGCAGGAAATGATTAGAGAAGCTGCATTGCAAAGTGATCCTCAGAAAGTGGACGATTAGGAACCGGTTCAATGTTGTAACTGTTTTCATTCCTACAGAGAGGACATTGTTGAACTTGTCAGTTCACTGTAATTGTTTGTCTGACAATATTGTAACTGAAAGGGAGATTTGATCTTTCCTATCTTGGGCCTTAGTTTTGTATTTGTGCATATTGTCACTACCTAGAAAGTACAAAAAATGAGAGTTAGAGGGGAGAGGATCAATACCAGTGTCATTTCAGGGGTTGGTCTTTGTGTTAAACTAAGCTTATTGGCTGGCAGTGATAGCATCAAATTTAATGGACAATTATAAGAGTGGTATTGATCTTCAGATGTAACATGCACCAGAATGCAACTAAGTGTGAAACTTTTCCTTAAACTAAAGGAGGCAGTTTCTAACCTGGAACATGAATGTGATGGACCAATGACTGAGCAAGACACAGGATTTGTCTCTCAACTGAGGAATGATAGCAGGAAGTTTTTTTTTTTTGTGTTGTTTTTAAGGAGGCCAGTTAACCAGTCAGTTTGTCTGACATTGGCCTCAAGTCGTGTGACAATTCTTGAAATCAAACCCTACTTTAATAACAAATCTAATTAAATACTGTCTGCCTCACTGCGCTGCATTTCTCTCCACAGAGGGTTGTATACATTAATACATTTTAAACGGTGCTAAATTTGAATACAGCCATATTAGTAGAACAGTAACTGGAGCAAGTGGCATGTAATTGGTCTCTGTCAGTCTGTAAGTGAAGGAGAAACTTAGCAAGTGTCTGTGTCTTGTTCTCAAAGGGTGTTGCATCTCCAGAGGACGGGCATATAATCTCAGTAATGAACCTAGAACCTGCTTGCTGACTGCATTTTACAGTATATGTCATTTAGAGCACTTAGAGGGAAATGTGTGTTGCCATAGTAATTTACCTCTGCTGATCGACTGTGTCCCCCAGCTTCTCTCCTCGCAAGGCTCTAAGTGCTGTCCTCCAGGCAAGAGAGGAGGAGGGATGGGAAAAGACCGCAGATGAAAACATAGATGAGTTTAGTTATACAAGTTTTAAATTAAAAATCATATTTTACATGAGCTCAGTGGGAAATAATAGTTGGCTCTGGAGTATATGACAGGTTTTGAACGAGCCCTTATCGCTATGTATGATACAGTTAATTTAAATGTTGGCATGCTGCCAGTCGTCGGTAAGACTGGATTGTTCGAGTGGAGAAGCTACCTGGAAAGAAAACAAAGGAATAGAACTTCCAAAGTTTCATTCATATAACCTATAAAATCGCTTGTAATCTAATGATAATAATTAAATACAAGTAACTGGATATTTGGTTTCTGTCGACACCATTTACATCTTCCTACCGAATGCACCTGCACATTTACAGTGCAGTTAGACTGTTTGGACAGTGATGTGTATTAATTGTTTTGGCTTTTTTCCAGCATGTTAGAATTCAAGATGAAACAATAACCGTGAGTTGAAATTGCTGTTCTTCAGTGGTCAGGGTACAAAATCCTTTTGTTTTAGTACAATGCAGCAGGATAATGACCATAAACATGTAGACAGTGCAACCCTGGATGGTTTCATGGCCAAACAGTGAAATTTTCTTGACCGGCCAAGTCACTCACATGACCCCTGTCCCACTAATCGTATGTTGCACTTGCTATGTATCACTGAAAATCACCAGGGAAGATACTTTGCTGATATCTGTGGGTTGTTTACTTCAGGCAGTCACTGACTGCAGGATTTGCAGCCAAATATATTGGCTAACTTTAATGAAGTGTATGCTGGCTCAGGTTGCTTTCTGTCCACTAAAGCTGGAACACTGTATGTTCTGTACTGTATGTGTTATGTGTCCTCATACTTTTCTGACTACACTGGTTTCTGTACTTGCATCTCACGTCTCTGTTTGTTTGTGTTTTCTCACTTTGCAGTATTTGTTCAGAGCACTGTGCATGTGTTGCCAAACTGGTGAAGATGGTTTCTTAGTTTGTTTGTGTTTAGTTTGTTTTCATGTGCCTTCTTAAGATGCATTGAGCTCTCTGAGTCACTGTAGTTTTCAGACAATAGCAGCACTTTGGAGCAGTTGTCCTTCCAGTGCAAATTGCACATCTTCTGAAATCATTCCAATTAAATCGCTACTACTAGTGCATATATTCAATATGCTGATCTTGCAGGGCAGCATGGGACATCCCTGCAAGCATTTTGGTAACTGAAGCTACAGTCCATGTTCTCTTTTCCTTTATTGATCAGTGAAGGATAATATAAATGTCTGTTTTGCAGGAAAGATGTTCCAGATGCAGGAGGAGACCCCAGCACAAGAGCATCTGATGGGAAAGGGGTCACACATCTCGGTGTGTCAAACCAAGGTGACATTGCAGAGATGGGTGAGACTACTGGTGTGCTGTTGTAACTGGGGATGGGTACTGAATCCAGGTATTAAACAGGCACCAGTGCTAAAATGTTAAACAACATAGTAAGCCCCGACATTATCTGTTCTGCTGTCGGTACTGGAGAAGTTAAGAAAACAATTTCCTATTTATTATTGGTACATAAAAGTTATCTTGTACGTTTTATCCCACCAACTCAGTTTCTGATGAATACATTTGTCTCTGAGGCATTTTTGTTTTCCCCAGTTATGGAGGCCAGCTCTGTGTCTCACACTGCTGCATCGTGCAGCACAAACACAGTGGAGAGAACTAAACTTTAAGTGTGGTTGCACTTCACTAGGGTCGATGCCGACACTGTTCATTGCAACAAGTGTTTATTGCATGTAAGGTCAGAGACATCTGTGGAACTATCTAGCCAAGGTCCATCACAGGCAGAGAAATGCACAGTTTTCGACTGCCTAGCTGGTAGTTCATCTCTCGTTGATCAAGTATGTTATGTATGCTAGTAGCCTGGAGCGCACACACAGATTAACTAAATTATATGAACATTGATTATTGATTAAAAGTAACTATTTGCCAGTGGATTATTAAGGATGTGTTCATCAGTTCAAACTGTCAGAGCAGCGAGTTTCAGAGCCCTCAGAGCAGGGGTGGATTTAGTGGTTTGGGGGTAGGAAAGTACTGCACAGTATAAATACTGTCAGCCCTGCATTTGATTTCAGTAATCACATTATAGTCTAGTGATTTTTCAAAACAATGCTGTTGCACTCTGCTTCTCAAGAATGGTAACAGTAGCCTACGTGTGAGAAAATTAATTCTGATTAAATGTGTTCATAATTTTTTCCTCTTAAAAAAAAACAAAAAACAAAAAGAACCCATAAGAGTACCGTAAAAGTACTGGATCGATTATTTTTGCAAAAAAGTAATTATTTTAAAAGTTTAATCGTTTTCCATCTTTTTATAGCACATCTATTTTTTCCACCAAATTATGGAGAGTAGTATCAATAAGAATAGCGATAAGTATATCAGTATAGATACATCCCTACTGATCCATCTGTAGTTGTAAGAAGCACAAGTGTTTTTCCATGGGAGCATAAATGCATATCTAACAGTCAGTAGAACACATGTAGAAAGAAACATTTTTGAGATGTTGCTCTTAATCGCAGTTTGATGTGTTTCTTAACCTGATGAGTTCATACATTCCCATTAGGTTTCTCCAAATTTGCACTGGGAGACCTGTGACCTGGGCTCTTTGTTGCTTCTCAAAATGCTTTTAGTGTGCCAGTGTGGTTTGACTATTGAGTGTTTCTGCTGTTTTGTCTGGTTAATATTTAGTGAGGTGGGGGTTCAGCACCGTGTGACACACAAACAAAATGTTTTTAAAAAGAAATAGAACTTAATCTGGTCAGGGCTAACTGTTGATGACTCATACCTTTTGCTTGTTTGTTTTGAAAAAACCTTAGAGAAAAATCAACTGGACTTGGATTTCTAGGTCGAAGACGTTTCACCTCTCATCCAAGAGGCTTCATCAGTTCTGACTGGTCACTGTCAGAACTGATGAACTATTGAAGAGGCTTCATCAGTTCTGACGAAGCCTCTTGGATGAGAAAAGCCCCCCCAGCCTCGGGGGCTCCTGTTTCAGCAGCCAAAACACTTAAGAACTGCAGTTCGCCATCAGATGGGCAAGAAGACAAAGAAAACAACACACCTCCAGGAGACAGACATAAAGCTAAGATGGTGCTAGTGTCATCTGGATTAGTGCCCCATGAACAGGTGTCAGGTGTCAGTCATTTTATTTATTTATTTGCATTCTACAATCGGATACGTTAACCAGCCAGATATCGTCATTGACAGGTAATGGTAAAAAAGTTTGCCAAGCAAGTTGGTGCTCGTGTGGTTTCCCAGGTGACACCAGAGGTGACTCACATCATAATGCACACAGGTAGGTGCGCTCACATCCAGGCAGTGTGAATATATTGGCAACACTGTTAATGTAGTCGAGACTGTAACTATTAAAAGAGTTTCGAAGTGATGAACTGATTTACTGGACTTTAATTAATGGTTCAAAATGGGCTTGAGACAGAGTAAAGCAATTAAATTAGTTCTTAAAGCTCCACTATGGAGCTTTGTTGTTCCCATTTTGAAATATTTTCTCAAGCAATAACATTTAGCATGTACATAAGTACACTTTCTTTCTACATGTAGTTACAGCTTGTGTTGTGCGTCTTTCAAAGCGACCTTTAGAGATAAGCTCTCTGTTTCTCTCTCACCCACACACCCTCTCCTCCAGTCGTCCGCTTGTTGCTAATTACCCTCTCTGTACCCTCTCTGATAGATTTTTCAATTTCAAAGCTCGCTGTCTCCAAAGCACCATATTTATTGTCACTATTTAAGAAGCCCTTTTGATGGCAGCTGTTTCCTGGGCAACACAAAGAACAAATAAGAACGTGGGGCCTCTTGATCTTTATTGTTAAAAATTGGAGGAGCAGGAGGTGACCCATTCTCTTCATTAGCAGAAAATACTTCTGAGTCATTTAAAAGAAGATGTGTTTGAGGCACTTAACACCTGCCTGAAATACAGATCAATGGATAATTATTTTGTTTCTTGATTGAAGAATATCCTATCACCCCACTGATCAACTATAGTTTGTTTCTCAGTTTGCTTGGTGCAGTTTCAACGCACTCTTCATTCATTTTGTCTGGTGACATGCGTTTATTCAAACCTTTGTGTCAAACACCTTTTTGATGCCATTAAATAGAAATAATGTCTGCATGTGACCTAGTGTTGGAGGTTCAATTTTATATTTCTATATCGATGTCAAACGTCTTTCCCCCATTAAACTGTCAGATTTCAGTTATTTTTGGAGGCTTGAAAGGATAAATGTATTGAATTATTAAAGAAAAATAAACAATTTTAGATAAATAAATAAAATGATTCTCTCCTATTCCATTAATCATCGGTTATTAGTGATAATAATCAAATAGCTCTTTATATGTGAGTTATTTTCAGTCACCATAGAAGAAACGCATAGCTTGTGTGGCCCCCACCCACCTACCCACCACCACCCAAAAACGTTCTTTCTGGGAAGAGTGGGCAGCTGTTATAGCTGTATATTGTTCTTTATTTTGCATCACATTAAAGCATTTGATTGTCCCTCCATAAGGACACTTCCCACCAAATACTGTATATAGTGTCTCTGTGTCTGCACACTATGGCATGTCTTCTGTTGTTTTACTGTCATGTTTCTAGGCTGATATTTCCACACTGACTTGTCTTAGTGAAGTCCGGGACTCTTAGAATGATGATTATAACTCATTGAAATAGCTGCTCAAATGTCATGAAATGTTATTTCAACAGTAAAAAACAAAAAAGTAGTAAGATTGGCCTCATTATTGTCAGACTCATAAATTAAATCAATACTTTTGACTTACTGAACCGGGTTAATGGCACAGTCAGTCTAATAATACCATATTTATCACACTGATAAATACGGTATTACACTGATATAGGTTTTACAAACTCAAGGTGTGTGTGTGTGTGTGTGAGTGTACATGTACTTCTGCACATCTGTTCACATGTCTCTGCTTGTTGTCTTATCTTTTTCAGATGAACAACTGGTATGCGAGCGCACACTGAAGTACTTCCTTGGCATTGCTGGCAGGAAGTGGGTGGTGAGCTTCCAATGTAAGTCCCAACTCGCTTTATTGTGAAGCTCGCTCACTGATGAGTTTAGAACTCTAAATACAAAATAGCTTGAAGATGGAAGGATATTCTAGTGGTGTGTGAAATATAAGTGGTATGTTACACAAAACAGTGGCCACCAGAATAGTGTTTGTGCTTCAGACAGTAAGCTTTCAATTTTATTTTTAATTTCTCTCCCCAGGGATTTCAGAGTGCTTCAAACAAAAGAAACTCTTAGAAGAGGTACGCTTTCCTGTGTGCTCCTTCAATTTGCGTGCTGGCAATTTTTTGTTACATCTCTGCATATCTCAATGTTCAATTAAGATTGCATGATGAATTTGTCCTTGAGGTTCACAGTGATACCTCATTAATTATTTGTCATCCATTTGCTTTAGTAATCTCTGCCTCTGGTTCTTTGCTACAGAAGTATAATGTCCTGCCAAGCTTTATTTAGTATTACCATAATTTAAAACAATTTCTTTCTTGTGCAGGTCAGTATGTATGTATGCATTTTTGTGTAACATATAGTGTATGTAAAAATGGGTTCAGTGGGCAGAGCAGTCGTCTCCCAACCAGAGGGTTGTAGGTTTGAATCTCGGTGCCTGCAGACCACATGTTGAAGTGTCCTTTGGCAGGACACTGAACCCGCAAGTTGCCCCCTGATGGTTAGAGCCATCGGTGTGAGTTAGCGCCGCAGATGGCTGCCTCGGTTCTGTACCGGAAACAAATTCCTTCTATGTAACATACTTGGCCAATAAAGGTGGTTATTATTATTATTATTATTATTATTATTATAAATAAGATTAACATTAACTGTCTGCCAGCTTCTAATAAGTCTGCCTGCCAGATGAGAGTGAATAATCATTTATTTAAAAGCTCATAGCAACAGGATAAGTTTTATACTATTTTAATTTAGGTTCATGTGCTGCACTTTACATACAGTACATATGCTGTAGTCAATTTGCATTGTTTGCCAACAGAGTTTCTTTGAAGTAAGAGGTGACGTGGTGAACGGACCCAACCACCAGGGCCCCATGAGAGCTCGTACCACTGAAGACAACAATGTGAGTCCATTACACACTGAACAGGTAGAGCAAGCAGGACGTGGGATATGACAGTTTTTTTTCACATCTTCATTGTAAATGAATTTTTCTTCAACATCGGAGTGTGTGAGTACTCCAGACTATACATGGCACTTTTCCTACATGGGCTCACTCCATCTTATTCAGACATTATCAGACTAGGGAGCTGGCAGGGTAAAGTCCGGGTCAACTGAATTGGACACTTGTGTTCTCACATACGGCTCCTCAGGGTAATGTCTAGCTAATTTCAGGTCTGAAAAAGAAATGTTATGCAGTGTTTGTTAACCTGATTGTATGTAAAGGCAAAGTCAGGGGTCACCTCGAAGACTGTAACAGTCATGGTGTATGATACTCCCAGAATCTGGGTCTTAAAAAACTGTACATGTTAAAAAAGCTATGAAAGGATTTTTTTTTCTTTAAGTACAGTTTTAAATATTATTTATTAATAGTTGAAAACTAAGAAACTCAGTTAACCTGCTTCTGTTGGACTATATCAGTGTGTTTTAATCAGTTTTGACTGACAGCATCACATCTCTGTCAAACTTTGCTGAACTCTGATTGGTACACAGAAGTCACATCACCTTTTTCTAATGAGCCCCACTCACTTCAGACCAGTGTGAAAAGCTTAGGTGACAACACAAATACAGAAATCTGTCATTTGAAATAACCAAAATTGTCCTAACTCTGGCAGAAGCCTGAAAAACTCCAGTAAAAAAGTGATTAAGTAGTTACTTAACGGACAATGAAATAAAATGAAAGCAATGCTGTCAGCCAAGAACAGTGTAAATAGAGTATCAAGTGAAGAGTCTCCTCACTTTCTTACAGTATAAAAGTATTAAAGCTACTTAATCTCCATTTAATTCACCCTTTGCCTAATGAAGGTCTTTATCAAAATAGCAGATATTATCTTTCTACTTTTTTTTACTGCTGCTGTCAGCCGATCATTCAGCCTGATATCTACACCCAAAACATGTCAAGAACATTAGACATTCCTACGAACTGACTGATTTAACTGGTTCAGAAATACTTATCTTAACACAAACACCTTTAGGGAAGAGAGAGTGAGGGATGAATGAATAAATAATTTTATCTGACCGCAAATAATATTCTGAGTGGTAGGAACAAGTCAAATAAATCTCCCAATAAGAACCAGCGCTTAAAAAGCTAACTGTAATTTTACCCCCTGGTGTAAGGCCACCAGAACCAGTTCTCTGGCCACTGAGGAGGAAAACTAGCTATGGCTAGATGTCGTGTTGGCTGTATCGCTGCCTTTGAAGAACCTCCACTAATTGAATTAGCTGGTAATTTCAGACTTTTTTAAGTGGCTTCAACCTGGCGCCAGCTCTTTGATAGAGCCAGACAGATTGTCCTGTTCATATTACCTTTCTGTCACCTGCACCACTGTGGCAAACATACTGGGGAATCTGTCACCAGAGTGTTGATGCTAGGAAATCAGTCAAAGAAACTGTTTGTATGTGTGTATGTGTAGCGTCTGCACATTATCACATCACGTACACTAATACTTCCTGAAGGACATTAGCTGTTGTCTAAATTAAAAATCTGTAAGTGAAACACTTTTTCATCTCACCAAGCACCTCTGGCTAAAGATCATTATGAACGGACAGGGAGGTGTGAGAGATTAGTATTTCACTTTCCAGCAGCCCGGGACATTTATCTTCCGAACACTTCCATCCAGTAACACACTGTATATGAGGCTGTGGTATGAGCCACACATTTCCTTTTTGTTTCGTTTTTGTGCATGGTTCAAGGAAACAATTTCATATTCCCATTTTCAGCAAACTTATTGACAGTGAGTGCAATAAAACAATGTGTCCCTGGTGTCGGCAGGTCGTTTTTCTTTGTGTGCTTAAAGCGTGATATTACCTTGGTGAAGGTGGCTCTGCTTGTTCTGCTTTGTTCGTCTCATCCCTAAATTTACAGGATTAAAGTGAGAGCAAAAAATGAATAAGGTCCTGTGGTTTTATCTTGCACTTTAAGTGAGGTATGCCTGCTATAAAGTGCAGGATATGCTTGGTGAAGTGTTTCAGCTCTGCCAGTGTAGCCCTTTAGACGCATAAAGAGATCAGAAACATTCAGCTGTAATGGCAGTGGCTGTAGTGGCTGCTCTCATACACTGCTGCTGAATATTGCCCCAAGGTTAAATTCACCGAATAAATGTTCTCTTTTGTTTGACTGTAGAAATTGTGGAGACATTCCCTAGATTATGTTTTGCTTACCTTGTTTCTTCTTTTTAGCTGCTCATGAGGGGCTACAAGATCTGCTTCCAAGGGACCTTTACAGACATGACTACAGGTAAACCACAATGTTAGGTGACCTGTGGGGATAAAAGTTTCCTCTATACTCCATGGGGCCAAGGGCTGAAAGGTAACATGTAAAGCAACGCCGGGAATGACTGGGAAGTGTAACAAAGGCTCTTCTGTATGTGGATTTTTGTTATGAGAGTGTTTTGTCCGAGCAGTTTTAAAGTGTGAAACACACTACAGCCCAATTAAAAGTGGAGTTCTAAGGCAAATGCCATTATTGATATTTAAGAATTTATAATTATTGAGTTTGGTTTCTAAAGAAATATTTTGAAAAATACATTTATTGACTTTCTTGATGCTATGATAAGAATTTTCTCTTACAAATTGGAGTCTTTTTGTGATGTTGCCAGGAAACCAGCAGAGACTCCAGGAAGTGTCTGTATCCAGCCTGGTAATAATTACAGCACCAAACTACTTGGAAAACTACAAATTAACATTTTTTAAAGTGTTTTTTGTGTGGATGAAATAGTGTGTTAATTAATCAGCATTAGAGATGCTGGCAGATGGTTTTCCCTGCCATAGAAAGGCTTAGGCACAGCACCTAATTTAAGTGTTTTTGCAAAATCTTTAGCCAAAAAAACATAAAAGGGCCTTTAGGCGACATATTAGAACAAATGTTTGCTAAAAACAACTGGTAAAATTACATGCACTGACAAAAAAATGTTTGATTTGTATGTACAATAAGTGTTGATAGCTGTCTTTCACAAATATTGTAAAGGGAAAAAAATAAGATAAGATAATCCTGTATTGTCATTGTAACACGTACAATGAAATTTTAGAGTGAACTCCAGTCGGTACAGCAATAGAAAAATACATAGCATATGAAATAAGACCATATAAAAAACTTTCCAGCTATCACCCCCAATCTAGGCTGCACCTAAGCCCTCCGAAAGCCTAGGGAAACCCCTGGATGGATTGTGTGTTACCAGACCAGCTGTTTCCTGGTCTTCGGTCTTAAGGCTATGCTATGCTACGTCAGTACGGGCTATAGCTTCCTATTTAAGATGAGACTCACACAAACATGTCATCAACAAAATATCAAAACTATTTCCATTTCACAGTTATGACCAATGTACAGTAGGTACTGGGCAAACAGTTAACCTCCCTCTGGACAAACTATTATGGCGACAGTGTCTCAAAATTCCTGCAAATGTGTCTTTGGTATTTTTGTATTGCAACTTAGCAGTCAATGTATGGGTTGGGTTCTACTAACAAACAAAATAAAAAAATGATTTTGATCATTTTAGAAATGCTTTTGCCAAAACATTCACTCCTCACATATGTTATGATTCCATTAATTTACTCCTTGGTTCATGCAGTGAAGCAGGCATGTATGGTGTTTATCTTCACATGCTGAATGCAAAGTGGGGTGCACGATAGTGGGAACAAACACAGAACCCATCACAAGTGTTACTGGACTAAAACATTTCAGTAGGTTCCTATAATGGAACCATTAGATTTGCTCTCTCCTTGTTGCTTACTCTTGTTCAGTTTCTTCTTTGTCTGGGAAACTCAGCACTCAAATGCTAGAGGAAATGCAACCCCTAGATAATGTTTCTAATTAATGAACCAAAAAAACCAAGGCTTTTTTTTTTTTTGCTTCCATTTGCATGTTCTTTCAATGGAAAAGATGGCTAAAAACCTAAGGTGTTATTTCATGGAATTGTTGCTTTATTTCCAGCTACTATCATGCTGTTTGCACTCTTCTGTTTTCTCAATTATTACTTTTCACAACCACTCTTATTCAGCTTTATTGATGTCTGTGTCCTGCAGGACTCAAATAGACACCCATTTAAATAGGAAAAATGACAATACAAAGAAAGCAGCTCATGCACGTTTCGACTCATCCTGAGAATACATTGAAACTCGTGTTGTTTTTAACCGTTTCAGCACTGGAGAGCACTGACAATAGATTCCAGCTCATTGGAGTACTGACTACTGAACTTAAGAGTTGTGTGAGACATTTTAAGAGTGGTGTCACATTGCACAGCAGTTGCTATGGAGTCAGTTAGCTGTCTGGAAATAGTTTCTGTATTGGAAATGAGCATTCAGTCATGGCCATAGTGCTTCTGCAGTTCTTATAGTCTTATTGTTTCTGTATCAGGCTAGTTTTTGAACTTTGGTCCTTATGATTGAAACTGTTAATGAGCGCTAAGCGAGGGTGAAAAGAGTTTGGTTGTCCTTTTATATGGGCTATTTTTTTCCGTTAGCCTTCAAACATAGATGAATGAACAGATAGATCATGGATGAAGGTCCCAGGAGGCTCATTCCTTAAAAACCCACAAGGCAGCATTCTTTGGTTTCCTTCTTCCCGGAGCTCTTTAAGTGCTCTTGCAGCACCCTCCCACTGCCTTCTGGATCGATGAAGCTTTGCTAATGGGTTGACATCTGTTAGCATCAAGAGTAGTTTAAAGACTTTCTTTTACATGCTACAAACAGGGGAATTGAGCCTTTTTTCTTTGGCCCAACCGGAATTCATTCATTATTTAATTGCTCAAATTTGTGTACATTACGTGAGCTGATCTAAGCATATACTACGTTGCTTAAGCGCTCTCATTTTAAACCTAATAAACAGTGGAAGGAGTCGTTGTTTCGCTATAGTAGGTAGGAATATGAACACATTATTTAAATCAAATTGATGACTGACTGATCTGAGTAGAGACTGTATTGACTGTATAAGTATTGACTTGTTTTCGGCCCCTCTGATCAGTTAATGAGTTATATGTGCCAAAGAATGGGAGGGCGTTCCCTTGGAAGCTCAGTATTCAAGTTAAGTTATGTTTGCCCATTATTTGGCCCCATAGAGGGGGGTATCCGGCCACGGCACCATAAATCTTCTGGGCCCCATAATAAGCCATAGGACGTATGAGCTTGAAATGAGTCTCCAGTGTATCCCCTCAGGATTAAATGGGTGAAAGCAGAAAGAATAAAATGTGAGCACTGATCATTTTTCAAAAAGCGCACCCCCAAAACCATCATTGTTTGTGTGTGTGTATGGCCATCCTAGATGAAATGAGATGGATGGTGGAGCTCTGTGGAGCAGCTGTAATTAAAGACCCACTCCTTCTCGACAGCGAACAGGTAAGGTTGTCAAGCCTCTCTATCTTGAAAACACTAAACTCAAAAAACTTCACAGTTATTGTGCCTTTCCACCTTCATGTTGGTCATGTTTTAAATGCTGAAGTGCAGGTGTGATTATTTTAAAATCAGGTTAGTGTTAGAGAGTGCCATAGGGATGATGTCATTTTGTAGGCCAACCCAGAAGTCAGCATCACCTTGGTTCCTTTGACAAAAAGCCAATGGGATTTTAGATTATTGTGGAAAATAAGATCTAAGACAAACAACGATT
Source organism: Monopterus albus (assembly GCF_001952655.1). Taxonomy (NCBI): domain Eukaryota; kingdom Metazoa; phylum Chordata; class Actinopteri; order Synbranchiformes; family Synbranchidae; genus Monopterus; species Monopterus albus. Next base: position 1,405,413 of record NW_018127949.1, read on the forward strand.
TATGAGAATTACATATTTTGTTCATCAAGATAGCCTTCGCAAGTGAACACTGCTTTTATGATTTTTGAGATCCAAATACAATCACCAGAAGTAAAAAGCTATTATATTATAAACAAACTACACCACAGTCACACAAGTTCAGCGTCACCGTTACAAATCACAAAAATTGACTTGTGCTATAAATCCCCAGATTCAACAGCTACCACAGACTAATCGATGATTCTTAAGCCAGCAAATTTCATCCAAGATACTTTGTTGCTAATAGATAAATGTGAGATAAAATATAATTTATTTTCAAATTACCTGGCTATATGTATATCAGTTGTATTTGCTGCTAAATTGGTAATTCTAAATTGGGCCTAATTTCTGTCTTTCTGTTACACAGAAGTCCCATCAGTTGGTGATTGTACAGCCTGGATCAGAGTCGCCATCCTCATACAGCAGTGAGTCTTGTCTGAAAACAAAATTTCATTTTCACCTGCTACTTTTATACCTGACAACAAAATGGCACACTTTCAGTCTTGTAGTAGTTAATTTAAAATAGAGAAGATTCTCCAAACGTGTTAGCTAATGGAGTTAGCTAATGGACATTTAATCATGTCACAGATTGTTTTGGCTGAAATCACTCAGAATATCTCTGCCTTTTAAACAAGGTCTCTTTGAAAATGGCTATTAATATTAAGTTTTTGCTTAAACTGTTTATTTGAATATGCTGTTGTAAACAGACATTTGTCACAAGCATAGCCACTCTGGTTGGTGTGCCTGTCTGTTGACCTGTCTGTCCATTGGTGCATGAATTTGAACACTTTGCGAATGTGTGAGGACCAGTTGCAGAGTGACAGAAGGGTGACATGGCCAATGCTGCCAGCTAAAATGAGACAGGTTCCCACCAAGAGTGAGGCGAGTGACTTGTGAGGAAAGTGGGTGTGAAGAAAGTTAGGGAGCAGAGAAATGGCCTAGAGAAAATGTCAGATTGAAGTAGGGGGAAATGTTCAAACAAGCTGGCTACTGAAGAGAGAGGCTGCCATAGCATGAGGAGAGCTGACAGTCTGGGAGAGGGAGCGAGTGGCTCAGAGTCCTCCCTCCTACATATTTAATGGAGCTTTCCCTCTTCCACGCCCCCTGGCACTCATAGCCCAGATAATTGAGCAGCCCCCCTGCTTATTTGAGGAATTTGCATACATTCAGGTGGCGTTCAGATTAGTTGATTACATCAGCATTTTGAAAATAACGCTTTTGCTTGTTGTTTTTTTTACTCGTTTTGTTATGCTGGTGATCTTTAATGGTCTGTACTGATAATCATATAGCTGTCTATTATGTCACAGTTGCACAAAGGTAAAAAAAAAAAAAAATATGATTGGTCATACACTACTGTATATTTGTCCTTTTGTCAACTATCCTGTGAAAAGGCTGAACAGCGAGCAGTGCTCTAGAACCAGGGACGCTGGAGTTCAGGTGCCAGCATCCTAATCCCTAGCCATGATGGTAGAGCACCATTGTTGTCCAAAAGCTGTTAAAACATGAACCCACTCAGTTACACTGGCTAACCTGTTTATTTTGACTCCATTCCAAATACTGTCCCATACTTAGTGCACCGAATGTGTATTAAAATAGTCGGGTAAATATGCAGTTAATTCCTATTTAAGCAGAGATGACAGCAGCCAGCTGTTTTCAGAAAGTTGCATAGCTTTAAAAAAAAAACAAAAAAACAATGAAACTCGATATCTGTGACCCAGATTTACATCTGTAGTCGTACCAGTGTGCTTGGAGCTGAGTGGCACTGACAGGTTAGGGATGTCAGAAGTTACTGAGACATGGACTAACACATTGTGGGTAGGGCTTTTCATGGTATTTGTTGGCGGCGAGTGAAATGTAGAGTAACACCAGGCCTATCCTTTGGTTATAATAAAATGTGTCAGCACAGAGGAATATTATATCAGAGCTAAAGCATTAGAGATGTAAAGGTTGAAAATTGTATTTGCTGCAAATACAGCACCTCACAGCTACACTAGAACCATGTCCTTTTATAGTGAGTTTGTTCATACCTATGGTTCTTTCATCCTAAGATGAACTTTGTACTCCACAGGTCTCTCCAGACAAGCCACAGTTGTGACACGTGGGTGGCTCTTGGATACAGTTGCAACCTACTCCCTTCAAAACTACAAAAACTACTCAGCATGAGCTGGGGAACCCACCAAGCCGTACATTGTCTTATTTGTCTCTCTTGACCCATTTTACAATGCCTGCTTTTAATGCCATCCACATGTTAAGATGAAAGCCCTGTGTATTCAATGTGCCTGGCGAGATGTATATAAAATGTAGAAGTTGCTCGAATTGAGTCTTTTTTGTTTATTATATATCACAGATATTAGTACATAGCCATCACGACAATCTACAACGAACATACTGTATATAATATATAAAAACACAATGCGCCTATATAAATTAACGTTATAATATCTATGCAAATCAGTTTTTTGGGGGTAAACATACATCTGAGGTAATCTGCTTTTGAGACCAGGCTAATTAGATGCTATACCTACAGCACAGTAAACCCTTTCACCATGCTCAATATCATTCACAGTATTCAATATCTGATGTCTCTTGTCAGGACTACTCTATTCATGCTGTATGAGCTCTTTGTTTTGCTTGTTCTCCAGTGTTCATACTAAGACTGTTGTTTGCAAACCACTGGTATAATGCCACTCTTTTGTGGGCATGATGGAAAGCCAGTGGGTTTCCTGAACACAGCCTGTGTGGTGCAACATGTTCTTCACAGAGTTTTCTTGAATAATTGAACAGCCTATGTGTGGGAATAAAGCAAGAGTGAGGTGAAATTTAGAGGAATGGACTACATAAGGGCACAAAAATGATTCCTCTGTGTGTAGCGTGTGCACGAGGTGCAGGCTTTCATGTAACCTTGAAGACTAAAAGTGCATATCAGATGATGCCATGTTAAAATATTGCTGTAGGAGATTGTAGCTGTAACACTTTTTCATGTGCAGTGATTTGTAGGGTAAAAGGTAGAATAATTGATATCCTCCTCTCTAAATGTGATGCTGTAGTAATTAGAGCTGCAAATCACTAATAATTAATTTACCTATTGAACTAAGGAGAGATGTGTTATATTTGCTTTTCAAGCAAATATCCTGTCAGTTGACTAGTTAATATTCACTTATTTGTTTGGGATCTAGTTGAAATTTTAGGTAGCCTCAATTATGCAGTGTGGTTTTTGTTTGCTCATGTGAATGATGTGTTTATGTGTGCATAGCATCTAAGTATAAATTAAATGAGGCTGTGCCACTAATTTGTAGAAGGATACAACCACAAGATTTGTCCATTTTACTCCACTGGCCACTGAATGTGAAATGTAATATCTAGCAGAATGAGCTTGTAGCAGTTGTGCCTTAAGGACATTAATCTACTTGAATTACTGCACCCTATATCAAGTCTATATGAATGTTGGCTTGATGGCCAAAGCGGTGATTATAACTTCTTATGCTTTTCTTAATATAGTGCTTAACGGTGGATACATGTGGTGAAGGAGAGGCGAGGCTCAAATCTACGCCCAGAGACATTATTTTCAAGACTTTATTTACCTGCGGAGTCCTTTTATTTAAACTCCAAAAGCCTGTTAATTAAATGCCATGGGAACATTATTTTTCATTTTTCCAGATATTAATATCGGTAACTGTTTTGTGACATTTAGTTGCAGGATAATTATAAATGCAGCTTTCACTGTCATTCGATGCTGTGACAACAAGAGATATAAAAAAACCAGGTGGTTGAAAAATAGAGAACGGACCCACACAAAACAGTAATGTCAGCACGTTTGCGCCGAGGCCTTTTAAATGCCAGATGTGCGGTGCCAGGACACTGTTTTCCTCCAGTCAGCTGATTTTCTAGTACTGAGCTGCAGCAGAGCATCCATTCAGCTCAGATTTTCTGTAAGGGAGACCGGGTTACAGTGTGACACAGCGTGGAGGCTGACTCAATGCAACACTGTTCGCTTTCTTTTACTGTTCAATTAACTGGTTTTAGCCTGAGTGACTTGATAATTTAAGGTTTGTGGCTTTTAGAAGGTCTAAACGTGATGTCCTTAGGTACAGTGGTGCTAACGTGATGTTTAGTAGCTCTTATTTTTGTCATGTTCACCACCTTAGATTCACGTTTGCTTGCTAATTAGTGCAAGACACAAGGTACAGCAGAAGCTGATAGAAATGTTAGTATTGATGAGACCTGTGTGAGTGTCTTGTAAGCCAAAGTATCAGACAGACAAATACAAATTTTGACTTGATAATTGCACAAGGTGAAAATTCAGGGGGAATGCTGTTATTAAAATCAATTCATAGTAATAAATTATACAATAAATGTCACCAAATACAAGTGATAGAGTAATTGTGAAGACATTAATATTCACCTGCTTTTTGTACAAGATGAAAATATCCAAATTCCTTAGGATTCTTCCGTGGGAATCGTGAATGTTTGAACCAAAAGTTATAACAATCCATTACTGAGTCATTTCACTAACAAACAAAAAAATGTCAGTCACATGATGCAGCTAGATTTCATGGAAAACCATTCAGTAGTTGCTGAGATTTTTCAGCCTGGACTAAATTGGTGGACCAGCCGACAGACGGACACTGACATGCCTAGAGTCCAGCCTCTACTGTGGCTAAACTTAGAAACTAAAACTTTTTAGTGACACATTTTAGTCACTTTATTAAGTCACATTAGTATCAGAGCCTGGTAGTCCAAAACAAGTGTCAACATGTCAGTAATTAGTGAAGGTATTTACAGAACGGGGAATAACCAGTTGAAATATAATTTGTTGGTCACAAGGTGCAGTTTTAGTGTGTGTGTAATGACAGTTCGTTAGAGCCTCTATTACTAACAGTGTTATGGCTGAATGTGTGAGCAGATCTTGTGGGAAAAGGTATGGTGGCTTGTTAGATGTGCACACTTTTTGAGCCTTTACGTAGACCGGGGTATTCCATCATGGCTGATAATTCTGTTCAGACGTTTCACAGGGGAAATTGGCACAAAGCAATCTGCTTGGCCATCTGGACTGCTTCTGTGTGCATGTTTGTTTGTGAAGCTGCACATCTGTGTGTATGCAAACATGTACAAGCAGACTGGCATTTGCTTCAGATGCTCGAGGGCAGTAATTTACCCCCCAGCTTAATTTGACATAAGTAGAGTGATCGTTCCTGATATTCACAGTGACACTGCAGCATGTGTTTACTTGGGATTGTTCTGCACCTCCTACAGGAGTTAAAACAGCAGTGACACACTGTGTTATCAGGGCAGAACAATCGCACACACCCCAGAAAGACCCAGATTTCAACTTGTCATTTGGCATTGGTGTAAATTCTTCAAGCAAATGTGCCAAAAATTCCCAGCATGTTTAATGTGGATTTGCTGCTTTTTGCTGTGTGTCTGTGTATTTTGGACTGTTTTTCAGAAAGTCAAGCTAACAGGCAGAGAAAAGGCTCTGGGAGACATGAATGGAGATTTTTTGCTACAAGTAATTGAAAAACAACTCATCAAATGTATTGGTAATGGAAGTAATCCTTAGTTGAAGCCCTACATTTCAACTAGTAGAGTGTATTTTCTTGTTTGGATTACTCAGCAAGGTGGAATTGCCAAAACTGACCCCATGATAGTCTTTATTCCACATCCTGTAATACCCCCAAAAGGATAAGTAGATATTTACTGGGTTAGACAGAGGTTCGGTCAGAAGATTAAATCAAGATTTGTTTGGAGCCGAGATGAACCAACAGACAACAGTTAACCTCTAACACACCCGTTGTTACTAAGAATGTAGTCCCCAGTGTCATCTTTACTTATTGATTAATGACTTTAATTCAGCTAATTAAATATTTTAGATTGTGTGCACACTGCATACGTGTCCATGTGAGCTCCATTTAGTCAAGCAGCTGTGAATTATGAGTGCACTTGTCCATCATGACCCTGGCTGTTCTCACACATTGTGGCTGTGATTCTCATTAGTTGCTAGCCTGAAGCCTCCCGGAGTGTTTTAACAGTATTTTGGTCACACCCCTTGTCAAAAACCTAAGCGCTGTCTACAAGTGTTTCTTCAATAAAGTCCTTAAAGCTATTTCATAAACAGGGAAACTATTTCAAAAACTAACATGTTTGGTATTGTTGCAAAGTCCAAACTGCAAACCTTTGGTCTCTGGTAGAAAGAAGGACACAGATTTAACATAGTTAGGATGAACTGGTTCTCTAATGAATCAGGCCATCGGTTTGAGCTTTGTTCACACTTAGTTAAATTTGAAAGAGTTCTACTGTAATAAAAATCTAATTTTAGGAGCATCACCTTTTTATTATGTGTGTGTGTGTGTGTGTGTGTGTGTGTGTGTGTGTGTGTGTGTGTGTGTGTGTGTGTGTGTGTGTGTGTGCTGTATGTGCATCAGCATTCTGTTTTGTCAACATATTTCTCCTGGTCTTCATGCTAAAAAGGTGCTGCCTTCATTGTTGCGCAAAGAGAAGCCCTACCCCTCATGGACACAGTGCACATATATTTTTAATCTGCTCAATTTTGCATAGTGTTTAAATGGGGTTTGAATTTTTAATGACTTGCTCTTTCCTACTGGCTCTGCAACCATTATTCTGGCATTGCTATTGTGTTGCTTGAATTGGGTGGTTGATGCTTGTTGCAAGCCTTATTACCCTGAATTTCCTTTCCTTGTGAAGTTAAAAATAGTGATTTGAGTAAAGCTGAACTGATATTCGAGCAGTGCTGTCAGCCATCTTCCACCCTCAGAGCATTAGCCTCTAGTTATATGGCTACTGACACCATGCAAGCAGGAAGAGCATTAAAGATGCAGAAGGGTTGAGCATCGGTGGTCACTGATCAGTACTACTTTATAGTGGAATTAAAATGAATAATGGACCCTCTGCATAGTGTGTTTGTGTCAAGATTATGGTGCATATAATAATGTGGATATGCAATACATCTAGATATACTGTATTCCTGTCTCAATTACTGCCTGAACAAACTTCCATCTTTTTGCAGAAAAACCATAATGACTTTTTCTTGATGGGATTATATGTGAACCTTTCACATGACCCTATGTGAGTTCACATTATTTTATATGTGGTTGGCTCATCTCACAAGAGATGTATAATGCAGGTCTCAGTTTAGGACCTGTTGATGCTTCTCTGTAAAACATTCACTTCGCATTTCAGATTAGACAGTTAAATAAAAAAACCACAAGGCTCTGAATCCCGAGGAACAGGACTGAGAACCGCATCTAGTTGTTGTTGGCATTGTTCTCTTACCTGTGAATAGTACTAAGCCCTGCTGAAACCAGAATTACTGAAGTATCCTTGAGAAAGCTGAGCCTACCGCCTAACCACAGGCAAAAAGACAATTGGCCCCCAGGAGGAATAAGACCAATGAATTACGGACATTCAAGAGCCTTTATTTTAAAGATGATTCTGCACATTTCATTTATGAGGTACAAGGTTACAAGACATTTGCTGCATGTACCATATACTGACTTACTTTTTGCTTTCAAAAATAATGGCATGTAGTTGTAGACTTGCACACAGTTTTTCAAGCTACTGTAGGTTGTTAAAGAATCATGAAGCTCTTGCAACCATTCATCTGTGGATTTAGGCATTCTCAGTGTTGTCTGTCTCTTCATGTATTCCCAGGCTGACTGTAAGAGATCAGCACTGTGTGGGGACCACACTATCTACTGCAGGACTTACTGTTCTCCTTGTTATTGACGATAGATCTATATGGCTCTGGTTGTATGTTTGGGGTCGTTGTCATGCTGCAGAATGAGTTTGGGATCTGACGTCTCCCTGCTGGCACAGCACCTCAGTATATCACTTGATTCTGTCTTATCACATTCTGTCTTCTAAAATTGCTTTGCATGATGAGATTTTATTTTTCTCCCCTTTTACATTCAGATTGAGGCATGTGGCTCTACTTGCCTGGCTGATATTTTCAGTCGAATATTTTCATGCTTCATCGAGCAGAATCGCACCTGAAACAGGCAGAATTTTTAGCCATAGCAAAACGGTCACTTTGGTAAAATGTCAGAAATATCTCAACAGCTGTTTAATGAGTTGAAATGACATTTTTATCAGGCACCCCAGAGGATGGAGCCTCCTTACTCCAGAGATCCCTTGACTTTGCCTGTAGGGGGCGACTGTGGTTCAGTGGGTAGAGCAGTCGTTTCCCAACCGGAGGGTTGGAAGGTTCGAATCTCGGTGCCTGCAGTCCACGTGTCAAAGTGTCCTTGGACAAGACACTGAACCCCCAAGTTGTCCCCAATGGTAAAAGCCACCGAGTGAGTTGGCGCCAGGGATGGCTGCCTCGGTTCTGTACCGGAAACCAATTCCTTGTACTTGGCCAAATAAAGGTGGTTATCCTTATTATCCTAGTGGCACAGTGGTTGGATTTTGGGGAAATATTTTAACAAAGTACACCCGAGACTGATGGGAATCTCAATCTTAAACCAAAGTAATGGAACACCACCAAAGTCGGTATGAATCATCCTTTGAGAACCATGTATCTCCTGGTCACTGTCTTGCTGATGCTCAGTGCGCTTCCTTTGCTGGCTCCTTACAGTAGGTTTGTCTTCACTAAAATAGCCCCATCCTTCCATCAGTATTTTAAATCGTCTTATTCTGGACAGTGAAGTGATGTCAGCCACCACTCTTCTGTCGTTGACCATAAACTTTTCAACAATGATGCCGCATCAACTGCTTATGAGGTTCATCATCCTCTTCTGTTTGCTTTTGCATTGCTTCTCCACTTTCCATCTTTTATTCTTTTATCCTGTCACTGGAATGTTTTCAGTGTCAGCTGCTTTTATGCCAGGAACTGCATTATATTCTACTCACTGGAAGTGCCTCAGACTAAGAGTGTTTCCATCTTAAGAGCTTTTTCCATCTTATTTGAACTGACCACTGTAATTTTGAAGACACTTGGTTGTACTCTGGTGATAATAGCGATGTGGAAACATTGCTTGTACACAGAAAGATGTTGGAATGTCATAGATGAGGCTGCTTGGACAAGAGGGAAGAGTGTTTGCCAAATACAGTATGTTTGCTTACTTCAGCTGAAGACTTGTAAAGACTGCAAAGCGGCATCTTTCATCTTTCACATTTATGGTAGCATGAACAAACATTTCTTCCACCAAGGCAGAGGCTGGGCCAGTGCCTTAGGCTGACGTCGCTGTCTTCTGCAAACTTCTGATCCATCAAAGAGCTGCAGCATGCAGAAATAATGTAGAGTATCAGAGTTGTAAGATGGAAATTCATGTCTAATTAGGTCATATTATGTCAGTACAGCTAGCCAGCCGGTTTAGTTTTTTTTATGATAATAGAGAACAAGTCTTACTTTGTACATAGATAGTAAACTTACATTTAATGCCTTATAGTCAAGAAGAAGCATAATCTATTACTCTGTCCAGCTGTTATTAACCACCACTAGCACTTGAGATTAAATTATTATGTAGAAGGCCAAACCCCAGCAACACTTGCAATATGTTGAACAACTTTTTTGTTGAACTAGCGCATTGCAGCTTTTGGCCTTCATCAAGGTATTTATTATGTAGACATTGTCATATGCTGTATATATGCAGGATTGTTACTCTATCTCCATCTGTATGAACGTTCTCTCCACCCTGACTGCATGTCTGCCCTGGTCTTGCCTAAGGCGTATGGCGTGACCTCACACTCCCTGCACGCCAACATGGCAGCAGTACTGTGAAATGTCACTTTGCCATTGCTCATAGTGGCAGTGAGTTGCTGCAGAGCCTTGTGGAACAAAGGTCACTGTTAAAGGCCACACTACAAGGCTCATGAATACAGCCCAGAACAGCTGTATTCATTTTATTAACAGGAGTATACTGTATATTCATACTATGTATGATGTTGCTAAATAGTTTTAAAGTATTTTAACAAATGTGAAAATAATGCCAGTATGAAAATCAATGTTATTCTCATGATCAAAAAATAAATAAATTCACCCACTATACCAAATGTAAGGTAATTTTACTGCACCTTATAAATAGATTATTTGGAAGTCATCAGTATAACTATTATGGTGAGAAAAACTATGTAAAAATGTAATTAACTGCTTCCTCGGTTCACACAAATGTAGCAGACATTGCGGTCTGTCTTAATTTAAGAGGATTACAGTTAATTAATTATGTTTTCTTTAAAAAGGATTTGCTAGCTGCTGTATGTGCAGCTAACTTGCTGCCGCCATTAAAACTCTCAAAAGGCTTTCACATTTTTCACTCATGTGGCAGTACTCCACAAGACCTGTAAATGTGTTTTGATGTGTAAATGAAAGGAATTACCCTTTTAGTGTCAGCCAGTGCAGGCTCAGTGTTAGATTTTTTTTTTTTATTACAGTGCAATGACTTGTGTAGGCCGCATTATAAAACTTATCTTAAAATTCTTGTCTATTGGTTGATCAATCCAACACTTTGGTCCAGAATGGAAAACTGTTGGCTTGGATTGCCTTTAAATTTGGTCAGACTGTGGTCCCCACACAATGAATTTTAATAACTCTGGTGACACAATACCTTGACATTTCATTTAACCATCATCAACTTAACATTTAAATTTACCCAGTACTTTGGTTTATGACCAAATACCTGGAAAATACATCCTTAATTGGGCTTGTGTTCAGTGCTAAGTGTCAGAATTTACTAAAATACCAAATTACTGTGGTGAATAAAATCAGTGGTATACCTGGTAAACATTAGCATATTAGCACTGTCATAATGAGCATGTCAGCATGCTGACATTTAGCTTGAGGCACCACTGTGCCTAAATACAGCCTCACATACAGCAGCTGCTAGGGTGACTGTAGACTAACAAGATGATGGACATGTAGGATTCAAACATTTTAAGGGTGTTGCTGTTTACTATTGCTGTACCTGTACTATTTGCCATTTAATGTTGTAGACAGGCTGCCTTTCTACATAATGCATGGATTTTTTTTTCTTTTTGGGGGGGGGGGATTTTGTTTGTTTGTTTTGCAGATAGGTTTCTGTTTGTTGTCAGCTACTTCTGTGCTGTTTATTCAATTTCTGAGTCTGGTTCAAGGGAAAAGTTAAACTTCCCTTAAATGCAAAAGTAGGATGGATGAAAGATTTCCTATTCATATGCTTAACTTTTCTAAGTATAATAACTCACATTCAAGACCAAACAACAGTCGAACAAATTAAGTTACATATTAAAAATGTTCCAATACTCAGTTTTTTATATATATGTTTTTTATTATCACATGTACAACATACCAGTCACACTTTTAACTCCCTCTGTGACTTTTCTTTCCACTGTGCATTATTAGAATGGCATAAGTTTCACAACACTTGATTATTATGTGGTAAGTGATTATTTAGTTTTCAGTTTTCAATAGTAAAAGCACTTGTGGTTTAAGAAAATTAGTGTCATCGAGTTTAGTGCCCACGAATATTTTTGTCTGCCCAGATTTTCTTTTCAACTTGTCATATGAAGTGGAACAAACGAGTTAATTCCCTGACATTTATGAATTCAGAACAGTTTACGTGCATCATATTGTGCTTCAATTACTTAAACAGTTAAAGAGAGAATAGCATTTCAAAACATAACACAACATAATAAAGGTCACATCCAGCACTGTTACCGCAAGTGATCTTTCATGTTCTCTTTTCCCTTTCTCGCTTTTTTTTTTGTTTTTATGTGTTATTGTTAATCAGCCTGTTTGTGTCCATGAACATTTTTGTCCATTTGTCCATATGTGTTAAATAAAAATAGCTTTGCCACTACAATGGCCTTCGTTGATGAAAACACAGCCACAGAGAAGAATTACAAGGAGAGTTTTGCTAAACATGGACAAACAATCCCTCAAAGAGCTCCACAGGACAGCATTCCTTCTTGAATTCATCACATTGTCCTTTATGCAGTGCAAAGATTTGAAAATAATTCACCATTAAATTAAGTTCATGTGCAGTATGTTCTCATGTTCATTAGCGCACACAGATTAGGTCGCTGGTAGACTCCGGTCCTACATGAGCACGCAGCTTTTGGCTCGGTCCTTTCTAATGGCAGGTGGGTGCTCATGAATCTCAGTCCGAGGTGGCTGCTGGGAGACTCTCTTGACTCCCCGACGCGAACCAGCACGCTTGAGCTGAGGTCGATGGATGCGGGTCACAGACGCCAGGGTGGTGACATGGAATACATCACGAACGCTGTTCTCCGAATACTTGGAGGTACACTCTGCATAGGCCACGGCCCCGATCTGCCTCGCCAAATTAGTGCCCTGAAAACAGAACAGTACAAAATGTTAGTCTGTTAAGATATTTAAAAAAAAGTTTAAACTTAAAGATGCAGTTATTTTCATGGGCAGCAGAACAAACTATAAACATAGCATTGATACATGATCAGTTCTTCTAAAGTTGTTGTGGCCTGCCTCTTAGCAAACATTGCCTATGTACATCATGGATGTATTAAAGGAGAGGAGAGCTGGATACAGTATTACTAGATGGCCCCTATTCATTCCTATGAAGGTTACTCAGTGGAACATGATCTAAAAAGATCGCCATGCTTCCAGCCCTAAAAATTACCCAGATGATTCATACTGTTCTGCGTTTTTGGGCCCATTGAGCATGTGCACTTGTGCTGAGTTTCCTGCCAGACAAGTCAGGTGACTTCTAGTTGGCTCCACGCACACAAAATAACTTATGGCTAAGCTAGAGTTTCCAAATGATGTTGGACCCAATGAACCAAATTCTGATAATAAAAAGAGTTGTTTCTTGGAGTTTGTGACACTTGGGAAAATGTATTTACCTTTTTACACCAGCCCTTTTATAGTGATTCTCTATAGGAAAAATGCTTTTTCTGCCATTGTGCATCACACTAATAATGTGGAAGTTGTAGTAACGCAGTTTGGCCTCTATGCCAGATTTGCTTCACAGCCCAGCACTGTTGCTCGGGGCTTGATTTACATGTGTAGCAGACATGATGCAGCATTAGCATTCATTTGGAGCAAATCTAAGTTCAATAGTCACTTTCCTTTTAACTCCGTTGGTCACTGCTATCTCCTAAAGAAAAAGTATGTGGCTAGTCACCAACTTGTTGCTAACTGTCTGCCTTTAGTTTGAATTGTGATTTTTCCGATTTTTTGCCCACAGGTTCTTCAGCAAAAACAACCTGATGGCTTGATGAGGCCAGTGAGACCGAACCAAAACATTACAGAAAACTGAGACATTGACTTCAAATATGTTAAATCCCTTCATAAAGCTGAGAGGAACTGCAGAGTCGAGTGATAATTCATCACTGCATGTGCCCCCTTTCATATTACATGTAGTTATTTCTGTAAAAATAATTACTAGTGCAGCTTTAAAATTCAAATGTGTATGTGTGAGAGACAAGGCTGTCTTTCACACACAGGGAGCGGTGGTGTAAATGATCCTTTTTTGCATTCTTCATATGTTGTTAAAACATGTTGAACCTCTGGATTATTTGAGTCTGTGGAAAACCTCAATTCACTGACTTTGGTCATAAATGCAAACAGTGCATTTTTTCACACTCTAGAATAGGTTTATTCTTATCACCATGAACATGTCACATACTGTTACATTATCATCAACTTGCTTTGTGCAAATCAGATTATTGTGTTTGGTCATGTACTGTAATAAAACCCTATACTCTCAAAAACATGGTAGCTAGCTGGGACATACAGAAGCTAAGATCCTCCACATACCTATGAAATATTCAAGGCTTATCTGTGCAACTGTAAGACTGCAGTGTAAAAGCCCAGCTTATTCCCAGTAGTGGTTAGCACCATCTTAAATCTGGACTGGTTGTATATTGTTTGCTCATTTGGCTTATACTGTACCTGTTCTCCAGCAGCACTGAATCTGTGTGCCTGAGTGTATGTTAAAATAGGAAAGGGGGAACTTTGATGTCATTTTGATTTTGCTGATCCTTCTTTGTTTTTATTTTACTCTACTATCTCTCATATTTCTGGGTTTATTTTAGTCTCATTTGTGTCATCATTTGGATTCAGCAACTTTGTCAATGAAACAGCTGCACCGTGACAGCGTAGGTGTTGAACCATCAGTGTTAGAAATATGTCATACTAAAGAAGTATCTCGCTGTCAGAGGCGGCAATATTATTCCTTCTGTGTGAAAAACAGATCCGATCACAGCACTAGTCACGCATTTCAGTCTGGTGAATGCACTTCTGGGAGTCACCTGAGTTGTTCACGTGACTGCCATGTAAAGAACCCAGTTTTTGGCCATTTGCAATGCACCTCTTTAAATGGGGCTCCCAGAGAAAAGCTCTTTGGTTCACACCACATGTTAAAGTACAAGTCCAGCCACTTGTCCACCTGTGCTCTGTTTTCCATCATATGGATCATCATCTATTCAGCCTCAAGCCTTTTTTTCCACAGTTGATTGTTCATTCCTTCTACACATTTAGGTGACAATAGGTAGATTTTCTACAGCTTCAATGTGGCCTTTGGTCAACAGTATTGTGGAACACCCCTTTTCCACTGTAAGCATCCAGAGTGGATTAAGAAGGAGAGTGACAACATCTTTGCTGACTCTGTAAGGGCCCTTTTTATACAGTAATGGTGGATTATGGGAATGTGGAATAATTCCAAACATTAGGAGCAGCACCACTGACTTGGCCGCTATCTTCAAAAGTAAAAGGTTGAAATCACTAGCAGTAATTATACTTGTTCTCTACCAAAAATAATGGATCTGAATGGACTGGTTTAATCGAAGGCTTTGGTGAACTTGGAGCTAAACCAGTGTATGCAGAGAAACTAATCTAAGATCTTGATGGGCCAATTTTGATGCCATTACCGACAGGACAATGAAGGTAACAACTTTTGCCTTGTCTGTGGTATGAGAAATATTAATTTGTTGACAAAAGGCTGCCAAGAAGTGGGAATACACATTTACATGAAAATAGGCTATTAAAATTCATGCATGCCACTGTTCATCGCTCCAAGACACAAACAAAACAATTGTATTATCACACATCCTGCTGTTTGTCTCTTCCTTTGTTCAGTCCCAGCCCTTTTATAATCCTTGTGTTTCCACATTTGTGGAAGTTATGATCTGAAGCAAATGTCATTCTCTGAATTCAATTTGAGAAGTTTTGTTTATGTGCACAAGGGAACAAAGTAATGGGTGTCATTTGTTTGGGATGATACTATTAAATTTGTAAGTAATTTAGTGTTACTATAGGCAAATGAAAACTGCTGCAGTGGAAAATTACAGAGGACTGTACGTTTAAACCCATATGACATACATGTTTGTATATTATAATGCAGAATGAATTAAATAAAGTCTGGACAGTTCTTCACATATTTGTTGTTAGGCTATGGAAACAGGAAGAGCAGTTCATTGTGAGCTAGGTTTGACACAGCCGATTGTCACAGGTACAGGGCAGCAACGGTAATGAATTCAAAGAAAACAATACAGTTTTTTCTGTACTTCTCACCTGTTCATGGGTGACAGGAATGAGTCTGTGTTTGGAAAGCTCTCTCATGACGTTGAGGTCCGTCCTCATGTCCAACTTGCAGCCAACCAGCACCACTTTGGCATTGGGGCAGAACTCCTGTGTCTCACCTTGCCACTGTGTATTAAAACATAAATACATTCTCAGTGCCTGGGTCCCTTATAAGTTAAATACTTATTGAACTGAGGATAATACGCTATAGGGTCAACTATATGTGGAACTTTTAATTCATATGTTGCTGCATCTCATTCCAAACCATGGGCATTAATAGGCTGCTACTGTATATTAGAACCTTTTATTACGTTCGGTGTAGGCGCCAGGTTTTATGTTATGTGTTGTTTTATTTTATTCTTGTATTTTGTGAATGTGTCAAGGATGTCATTGGATCTGACTGCAAGACAAATTTACCTACGGAAATAAATAAAGTAACCTAACCTAACCTAATCTATTTACCTCTGAAGTTTTCCGCAAGCAAATACTGAAAAAAGTGGATTTTTGTGGCACCCCAGCCATAATAATTGGCAGCAGTATGATTCCCAGTCATCATTATAACGTTGAAATATGTACTTTAATCATTTATTTTAATGATTTATTTTACAACACAAACACAGTTTCTAATGATATCGTCATGATGAATTGAAATTCTAAAAAAAATGCTAATATATGTTAGTGTGACGTTGTTACAAGAAAACAATCAAATTCCATACAAATTTGTGCAAACCTTAAAGGACCGTGCCACTGTTTTTTGCATATCTTTACCGCCTTGTTAAGTTTTGTAATTCTAAATCTGTAATTCTTTGGAAGAACACCGGTGTAGTCCTTGAGGCCGTTAGCTCCGGACCTGCTACACATTACATCCTAAAACAATGCTTTGACATGATGAATATGGCAACTGGCCTCAACAGACCACAGTATAAGAGATGAAACTCAGATATTGGAACAGCACAGCTCATAGCTGTTTTGTTAGTGACAGCATGAGCTTACAACATCATGATCTTCATGGTCATAAATGCCGGAAGAAGACAGAGAAGCAGAGACAGACAATATTCGTTACAGACCACAGACATGACTCACACTACTGAACTCTTTCTGTCGTTCTCTTTCTCTCTGAGACTCCTTTCATTATCTCCTCACACCATGGCACAGGCAACCATTTTGAGCACTGTTGCCCCAATTGTTCTCCCTCACAAAGAGATCTTTACTCCCGGATGCCTGTGTTGCTTCTCCATAGTGTTGTGCTGTTGTGCAGAGTGAGCTGTTGCCTTGCAATAGTCCTCTCCAGTGAACAGTGTGCAACTGGTGAATACCAGCAATTTAGATGAGTCACAGAGCACACAAGAGTGGCTTATTGTTTGTGTAAATGTTAAGAATTGGTGAGACATTGTCCCAGATAAAGAGCAGAACGCAATCTGTCAGAGCAGAGTGTCTGGTTATTAAAGTATGAAAATTGAGACTGAGTGTTTTCAGTAACTTTAGCTGACAATTCAGTTTAAAAATATACACTCACCAGCCACTTTATTAGTTACACCTTTACAACTGTGTGCAATTCAATGTAATGCTTTCACCTTAACATCACTGCAATTTCAGGCTGTTAGGGGCTGCACCACTTTGGTCCCGACTGAAATGCTGGATAGATTTGCAGCAAAGTTTTGTGCTTCCTGGGGAGTGAATCCTACTGACTTTGCTGATCCCGTGACTTTTCCTATAGCACACCATGAAATTAACTAATTTGGTTACAGTATAAGTGAGATGTCTGTGGAATGGATTGTCATTACATTTGGTGCATTCAAGTTCCACTCAGGATGGCTTGTAGTAGCTTTGGTGATCTCTTGTCTGTTTTGCTAGAACCACATTTAGTCATGGTTCACTGCTAAATGCTACTCACATTTAATGATATTCCCACCAGCCTCAGCTGTACTTTTTGTTTAGTGCCAATTAGCATGCTAACATGCAAACACTGTACCTGCATATACCATCAGCATATACAGTAAGCATTGCCATCAGCCAGGTGTTTGTGCAGTCTGCCAATCCCCTGATACCGTGCTTATAGTGTAGCTGGGCAGAGATTGAGATAATATCTTAGACTGAGTAATGCTAGATGAGAGAGATATTCAGAAAGCCTATCATGGGAGGTTTGAATGAACGTTTGAAGAGAGATTGGGTTTAAGGGAACAAAGGATACAAAAAGGAAGAAGGAAGTGATAAGGATTCAAGAGGTGTTTTTGCAGCTTAGCAATACTGGGAAAGAATAGTTCCTCTAAAAGGAAAATTGGAGGGCACAGAAAGTGATTAGGCTGTCAGAAATGGCAGAAGAAAAAGTGCCATGTACTGCAAGGGTGTTATTTAAGAATGGAAGCTTGCAGATGGAAAATACACACCAGAGTAAATGGAAACAAGACATGATAGCACATTCCCATACTTAAGCAAAAATAAATTAGATGATTGGAGGTAACTTGAGGATAAGTTGCCTTTGTTTTGCCTTTAAACTTTGACTAGAGAAACGAACCCCTCAACATGTCACTCTGGCATCCTATGCATGCATTGTGAGATCAGTATATTCACCAGCATTACCAAGGTCATTTAATAAGGTCAAAGTTAGTTTTCAAGTGGACCCCCTGTCGCTGTGAGAATTTGTCCACCATAAAAGATAAGTGTATTGATGATGTCAGTGATGAGTGATGGCGGTGACTGCAGGAATGTGTGCAGACTGAAAGGAGGTCAAACACATGATTCTCAGCATTCACACATATTATTTGGTAGTGGAAATTCAGAGCTAATGATCGAAAACTAATGCTAGATAAGCTTGAAAATACTAGAACCTTACAAAGCTGCTGTGTTGTCTACTGTCCTGATAAGAGGCAAAATGTACCTTGAAAACTTTCTTAGCTATATTAGAAAAAAACTTTAGAGGACACAGTGCCACTTCTATTAAAGTTACTGACCTTTTTCAGGACACTATCCAGTGTCTCCGGGCGGCTGATATCAAAGCAGATGAGTACAGCATCTGCGTCAGGATAAGCCAACGGCCGTACATTGTCATAATATGCTGAACCTGTGGGCAAAAAAAATACACAGACATTACAACATTTCCAGGTGGATTATATGTAATTTATCTACATTGCTGAAGAGTTAACTTTTATTTTTTTCAGAGTGAGTCATTACAGAGCACCTCTAGCAGTAATAACTGTGATTAAATGTAATTACCATGCACATACTGAAGCCACTCTGCAGATGACAGTGAGTGGGTGTGATTTGTTACGAACAGAGGGGTCTCGTCTACAACCCCTGGTCTGTTTGTCTGACACTCTTGAATAAGCCAACAGACAGACACGTGACAATGATATAATGAATCGCTCAGACAAAGAAAGCATTACCAGGTATTTCAGAATGGCATGCTTTTTTTTGCCAGGGGCCCAGACTGAATTGAGCATTGTGACCCAGGCAGGGGACACATTCCTGTCCAGAGGGGGACAGAATTCCCTCTCTGTGTCCCTCATTGTCTCCATCCCTATGGCTTTTGTCACCATAAACCAGGCTTTGGCAACTTAACAAAAATGTGTTTGACAGAAAATTCCCACAAAACCTTGAATGTGAATCAATGATACACATACTATAGAGCACAAATGCAAAAGCCCAGTTTATATTGATTACATCTCAAACATATAGGCTATTTTCAAAATAACACAAATTTTAATTAAAAAAATTAGTTAAGCAATCTCTCATTTCTTTTTAATAAAAGTATATCCTAAGCTGTTATCTTAGTAGGATGGGACGTCATTTCCAGAGACACATAAGTATTTTTACAAGTACAGCAGAACTACGTATATATGCTAGAGTTGTGCAGCGTAATGGCTTTTGTTCAGCTGCTATCATTAGATGCCGATGATTGCAAAATGCTTAAACAAAAGACGCATTTGCCCATACACCCAAGATTATTATATGAACAGAGACAACCAACCTAAGATATAAGCCAGTTGCTTTCAATTTTTACATTTATCTGTCCTTGAATGCAACAAGTGGATGTCATCACAGGAATCAATACCAGTAAATACACCAATATAAACTGCTTAAATTAACAGCATATTATTCTCATTATTAATGTTAATATTAATTCAGGGAGAAATGTTTCTTCTTATTTTTGCTCAATTAATAATTTATATAATTGGTCAAGAAATTTAGACCCTGGAAACATAAGTTTAACACTAAAATCTAAACTCAAGGTCCACGTACTAGGTTTTTACATAGCTTTCAACCTCATATCAGGGTTTTCGTCACCAGGTCCAATTTGAACAGAGACAGATCAAAGTTCCATGTGGTAATAAATGCTCAGCATGTACATGATAATTAGTAAAACACCATCAGCTGAGGAGGAGTGAAAAAAGTGACTGAAAGCCCTGGAAAAAGTGAATAAGTGAACCTTGAGTTCCTTTTTTTTTTCAAATATTTTTCATTTATTTTGTTGTGAGAAAGGCTGAAAAGCACCTGGTATAAAATGTGAATGAACAAAGCTTTTTAACTCAGATTACTGGCCCCTTTTTGTTAGAGTATAAAACCATCTGATCAAGACAGTTACATTCCTCCCAAACTTCCCGAGGCAACAGGAGTAAACAAAAAAGAAAAAAAAAAAAGCATGGCAAAATAATAACATAATGAAACTCCATTATGCTTTAATGCAATTTTAGAAAGCCATTTCTTGCTAGTTCTTTTACATTTTTTCCCAAGCAGAAATAATGAAAGTGGAAATCTATTCTCCATTATAAATGTTACGTTGATTGTAGACAGCAACATGGCTCGGAAATTAGCTCATGAATATTTTCAAATAAACTGATTTGCGAGTAGCTGTCCAGGGTGCTGATCCCAGTTTGCAACTGTCAGTGCAAGGGAACAACATCTCCCATGAGCAGGCAACCAGAGATCACTCTGTCCTATCTAATCCAGCTGAGTACAGCCCTTTCTTTAGAATGTTTACCCTTTGGACAGACTGCCCAATAAGACAACACGAGCTGTTTATTTAGCAGCATGTTTATTGAGTTTAGGTGATTGCCGCTCTCTGGTGTATTCACTTAGTTGGTACTCCTTCAACAGTAATTTAGTTGTTTATTGTTCTGCCAAGTCCTCCTCTATTTGGTCTTCCTGCCCCTGCAAGAATAAACAAGACTGAGACCCTCCTGAGATTCAAGTCTCTCTGTTCCCCTCATCGGTGGTTCCAAAAACAGATAGAGATAGAGATAGAGATAGCTCTTCAACGGATCGCAGTCAGCAGTACCCTTTCAGAATCTAGGGTCTGAGGTTATAATGACTATTTCACTTTCATGATAATTATAGTATACTTCATATGTCCCTTAGGAAATCTGGAAATCACTCATACTTACAAAATGTATTCAGATTCACTATGCCTGATAAAATGGCTATTAGTACAATCTGGGACGCTGGCAGTGTTTGCTTGACTCGTCATAAAAAGCATAAATTCGAGGTCAGACACACAAACAGACTGCAAGCCTCAAAGTTCATGATGACAACTAATCTATGGTCAGCACTCAAGCTGCAGCTAATGTGTATTGATCTGCAAGCTTTTTTGACCCTCTCTGGGACTTGTAGTATGATGCCCCTCATGGGAAGGCTCCTGCTGTTGTAGCAACAACTCAAAGAAACTTAAGTCCATCTGTCTCTGTCTTAAAACTCTCATCAAGAACAAGCTCATAAGAGATAATCACTGCTTGAATTAAGGACAACATGAGTGTCCTTTACTTCAGTAGATCATAAAGAATAACATTTCAGTTTGATATTTACTTGTTTTTTGAAATATTTATAGTCAGAAACAGTAGTTTCACATAAAAGGAGCCAATGAAACAGTCAACTGTTTTAAATGTGCCTCTGCTGCACAGTGTTTGGCAGATGACGCACAACAGTCTGGCAAACAGCAACACCACGCTGTGACTCCACATGGGGTTGTCATGCTTTTGTTGTGTGATGCTTACAAAAAGCTGTGTTTCCTTTTTTTTCGCTATCCATTTGGTTGCTTCCAGCAACACAATTGTAAGCATTTACTGCCCCTGTTCTCTTGCCGTTTCATGTAATCCACTTATGTGCTCTTTTTGATGGCTATCTGGCTTATATTGTGTGGCTGCTTAGAGAGGTTGATCCTTCCTAAATGACTCGTGCAGTGTCTGGATGATATCTTTCTTAGTGTGACACATAAAGCTCGACCAAATTTGTCAAACACTGGGAATCTGTCACCAACCAGAATTTCCTCCCATCAAAATTTCAATAAGTAAATCCTCTGTATCCCTCATAATTACACTAAGAATAGCTAAAGCAATCTCTGCCATGTCATCAGATGGTGAACAAAAAAGTCAGCTCAAGCTCCAGATTTTATATCTGCACATACTATAACTGACAAGAAAAACAAGAAAGGACATGTCATGTACTAAAAGACTAGGGATGTAATAATATTTGTGTTTTCATGATATCGCGATATCGCGATAATGTCGTGGGACTTTGGCGGTATTTACATATGGGTATTTTGTTAGTATAACTGTGTGCTGGCCACAGAATTTGAAACTTACATGATCCATCATCAATGTTTAGAACCGTTGTGTGGCAACATTTCAGTTTTTCCTTTTCAAGCAATGACAATTTGCAAATACTGTCGGATGAAGGCAATACTATCCCCATCTAGGACCGGGGCAGGGCAGCCCTGGATACATCTCACAGAAACAGTCAGGACATGACATTATTTTATTTTGTCTCATAAAAGGACTGCTACTGAGTGCTGCGTTATCTTTTTAGCTTACATTACACAAAACGCTGATTTACACTTTAGTAAGGGGCTTTTTTTTCTTAATTTTTTTTTTTATATCATGATAAACTTTGTATCATGGACTTTTTATTGTGACAATATCGTACCGTGAGTTTTTGGTATCGTTACATCCCTAAAGAAAGACATACAATTATTTATTGTTACAGAGATAAATGCGTATCGTTAATACAACTATGCCCAGCCTGCCTGAGCTCACAGAACCAGAATCAGTGATAGGTTTCTTAATGAACAACCATTAATGAGCCCCACCAGGCAGGTTTTTTAATTATGAAATGAATGAAGGAATATTATCTATTCTTTGTTAAATATGGTAAATCTTGTTAGTGATTTTTAATACTCTGGAGATATCTCCTTTTCTCATTTGTCTCATTTCATTATTAAACATCCACTGGCTGTTGTATTTTGGGAAATTGCTTAGTCAAGCTCAAAGCTGTGAAGTGACTGATAAGAGGAGACAATCAAACTGCATGTTGTATATTTCAGTATTCATAGTGCTGCATGACTAAGAAGAAACACATTCGTACCTGGAGATATTTGTGCAGAAAGCCATTAGACTCCACTTTTAGGACATTTTTGTCTGCCAGCTTCCATCATGGCACAGTAATGTTCATTAATATTAAAATCCTGTTTGTCCCAGTCATGCCCTTCTGAAGAAATAGGGCGTTTTTTGGGTTTTCATCCACGTCTAAATGCCTGAAATATATCCAGAGAGGAAACGGCAGTAAAAAATTTATGCTATTGATTAATGTATTTTTCTGCCACTGTCTGAATATATAAATAATGCTGCCCTTGGAGATTAAGCATCACTACCACACACCGGTGCTGTGTGACAATACAACTGTCTGGTAAATAGCTGAAGAGAAATCAACCTGTGTGGTCAAATGATTATCATACAGTAATAGAATCCACTCAGTAGACACACACAAACACACTCACTCAGTGTGGCTAATCACTTTGAGGTACCCTGCAGAGCAGGAAATGTGCTGCTCTGCCTCTCTCTGGCTGTAAAGAATTGCATTCAAATTTCATTTCCCCATTGTCGCATCCAAACACAGAGCAAAAAAGATCCGATTATTTAATGTTTCACTTGTTGATTTAATAATTCATCTATACAGTGTGTCTATTAAGCACTTAAGTATCATGATGGCTAGTCCCAGTGGAACTAAAACTTTAAATTTAAAGGGGAACTTCACCAATGTTACACATGGCAATTAGTTTATTATGTAGAGTACTTAACAATTGTTTGCTGCCTCCTGTGGCTCTGGACGAGCTTTGTCAATTCTAAAACAAATTAGCATGGGGAAGTTACGTGAGGTTAAAGACTGTGTGCTTTTTACCAAAAATATGCTTGTCAGTTGTACTGTGGGAAATGTAGGATCCAGCAAAGCTCTACTTTGGAACTTGACCCATAGTAGGAACACAATACTGTATATTGGCCTGTGCTGCTTCACCGGGGGTTTGCTCAGTTGTCATGGAGATCAAATGTAATCACATTATCTATTTATGGCACTTGTGGTTACTGGTGGCCATACTGCAAATGGGGAAGAAATGATGACAATTCAGCCATCTCCATGACAACTGTATAAACTCCAACTGCAGGGAAAGTGAAGAATTATTCGGTCATATGTTCTGATGTGGGAATCCACCTTCTGGGAAATGAAGCAGGAAACCTGTAGTGTAGTGTCACGTTTGTCATATGATTAAAGGTATCGTAGACTAGCCAGAGCTTTTTAAAGACTCATTTGGATACATTCAATGACCTGACAGGTATAACAATATTAAATGTTTCCAAAGTCAATAAAAAAATAGTATGACCACAAAAACAAAGATAAGGACTTAATTAGTTTCAAAATCCGAATGATGTTCACATTAAAATTAACGTAATGTAAGCTGTGCTCCTTTATGTTGAGAATAATCCATTTTTGCTGTACATAAATCATCAACCTGTGTAACTTCAGTACGCTGTGCTTGTCAGCATATTTCTCATCTTGAATACCAAACAAAAGCCTGTAAGCAGTGCAGGGGAAGAAGTGATGCTGTTGCTGCCAATTATATGAAAAGGCAAACAGTATTTGCACAATGTGCTTGTCAACAATGTGACAACTGATTTTAACTTTCCACACACAGTGCACATGTGCATTTTCTGTATAGTTTACTGACAGGTCTACTCTTCAAATTATGAAATTCCTGTTTCACTGTTCACTAACTGTTAATGAAATGTGTTGACTGAAAGTGTTGAATGTCATCAGCCTTTGACGAAGAGTAATCAAGCCAAAGTTCAGCCTCTCAGTCGAATCAGGTTACTCAGGTCTGACTGACGTGTTTAAGGTTTTTCATTTACAGTGTTACTGGTAACAAAAAGTCAGGCTGGATTTCAGTGGGAGATTTTGTGTGATGTTCTGGCACATTTCAAAATCAATGGGCACAGAGGGAGAGCGCTGCCAGAGAGCGCAGTTTTGCCTGAAATCAGCAGTAATCCTGCAGGATTCCTTAAAATTAATGACAGAAGGAACAGAATGACATCTGCGCATCTCCCCTTCACATTAAACCTCCCAACTCCTGTTGTGATTTTATATGCTGTGAACTTCTGAGCAGTCGGATGTTCCACAGCACAGCCAGCCCCGAATCTGGGATCAAGCTTAAAGCTACAGTATGTAACTTTATTCAAGTATTCTTGTTGTAGAAATCTGCTCCAAAACTTGGCTTAAATTGGAGAGGTGCTGTCGAAGCCTCCTGTGACCCAGGCTATTTGAACAGCACTGGCAGCAGTGCAGAGATGTTGGCTTCTAAATGGTTTTCAGCGGGATGGACCTCTCTAATCAATCAGAGATTTTCAGTTATTTCTGCTTGATCAGTAAGTTTTGCTGCATTCTCATTTCTTGTAATTTGATAATGATAGATAACTGAAGAGCTGGGCAGAGCGTAGCAGAGCATAGTACAGCATAATGGAGCGGCGAGAGGAAGGGCTGGGCTCAGCAGAGTGAGTTGATTTGGAGTTTCAGGCTGGTGCTACCTTAAGTTATGTATTGTAGCTTATATGAACTTATGAACCACATACAGTGTCTTAGATAGTGGAAACACACACCCAACTTTGTCCTGCTGCTCCTACACTTCATCTACTGAATACTAAAAAAAGATTAATCAAGTTCATGTTAAATTGAGTTAGAGTTAAAGCTCAAATATATTACAAACTGCATGTATGTGTAATAGCTACAGTTGCATTTATGAGCTAGTAACCGGGTTAAAAACATTTACTAAGATAATCGTAATGAAAGAAATTGAGTGTTTTTCCCATGCAATAAAAAACAAATGATTATTTGAGATTATAATAATCATTTTTAGAATTAATTTGCATAATCATTGAAAATTAAAAAAAATTGCCCTATTTTAAGTAACTGCTAACTCAGTTTTAAATATAAAGCCTTTTATCAACTAAATCATTAATCCAACCAAAGTAACAGTAACAATAAATACCGCTTTGCCAGCACTGAAGTGGGCTGTGTTTTATATCAGATCAATTTGAAATGTATTGGATTTTTCTGTTTAGTGATTCCAGCAGTTAATCCACTTTGAGGAGCCGTTATTGATCTAGTTTGTGCACTGACATGGATTAGTTTGGACTAGCAAATATAGTCATGATAGTAGTAAATATATAGTTGTGATGCGTTTAAGTCATTTATGAAAACAAAAACAAAGAAACATAAAAGCAGAAAACACGATGTGCACTGTTTGTTCGCACAGTAAAATAAGCAGAATATCAAAAATCTGTAGAAATAGGGTCACCACTACTGCAACCCCTGCAGCCCTCTCAGTAATGGCCGGGGCGCGGGGGTTAAAAAGAGTGGTCATAGCTATGTCTTGCATTATAGATAAGGGATAGAGAGAGTCTTAAGTGGATGGATAGACACCTTAAGTACCCTGTGTGTGTTTTTGTGTCTACCAAAGTGCACTACAAAATGTAATTACCTTTTTTCATTCCCATAATGTAACAACTGAGCCATCTATAAAATGACAAATCACAGCCTAAGCCTTTGTTTGTCTGTATAGCCAAATGTTTATTTTTTTGTTCTGTTAACATTTTATTCATTTCTGTAAGTATGGTCCATTTTACCCTCCTGTTAGTCACTAGATGGGGTAGTGTTTTGCCTAAAAGGAGTTTAACTTTGGGTTTTCTGGGTTTTTTTTCAGTTTGTTACACTTGTCAAAGTAGAACTTTGAAAGACATTTCTACCAGTTGTTTCTGTGCAAACCTAACCGAACTTCATGTCATATGAAACATTCATTCATTCATTTTCTACCACTTAGTCCCTAAGAATTTTTAAAATAAATAAACAAGTTTGCACTTCATGCAAAACTCCAATCAATCAATATTCTTTTAGTTACACAGGCACTGGAGGTAGAGACACACCAAGCCTCCCCTGGGAATGTGAGCGGAGACACATCTAGGCCATTGATTTTCAATGTACCCTTGGTCTTCTAATGGGCTGCATGAGCAGAGGAGGATCAGACCAGGTTAACTGGAGCGCAGGCTTGCACCATGACAACACACTGACACTCATTTAGTCCTCACTCAGCATCCTCTCTCCTAAACATGACTCTGATCACTTAAAACTGAGCACTTCACTTTGACACTACCTCCCTCCATCACTTCACTCTTTCTATTCCTATTATCTCTCTGAGCACTTATTCATATGCTACTCACACTCACAAACATACCACATGTGTTTAGCAGAAAACAGCACTTGGACTAAAAATCCTGTTTCCCACTGTCTGCCTTTCTGTCCAAATAGCCTTTGAAATGCTTCACCACACCAAGCTATTTTCCCTGCTCATTTCTATCATGGAGCCAGGTGCCACTCACGCACAGACGCTTGTTCAGGGCACATCTGGGTAGGGCTTTCAAGGAGCCAATATGTAATTGGGGTCATAAAAGCTGCTCATGAATGAATGATGGATTATTGAGGCAAGCTCTACCACAGAATATGTTGACCTGGGAAGGATGGATGGATTGATGCGACAGGGTTTTATACTGTAGGGTGTACAGTGCCAGTGATGTTTGCACAGTATATGACAGAAGGAGCTAGCAACATGTGTATAGTGAGTGCGAGTGCAAGCAAATGTGTCGGGACATGTTCTTATTGACTCATCAAGCCCTCAAGGAAGTATCACAGAAACTGCAAATTACGTGCTTCTGAACAGGAAGCTGCCTGGAGGACAGAGTTCAAGGCGGCAAACCTCAATGTGTTTGTTGCTGACTGTTTTAAGGTGTGACGCTGCAGGTTGAGCAAGTTGCTTTATGGAATCTTACTGTACCTTACACGTTCTCATGCTCAGTTGTGAAATGTGTTTTTGTTTTATGTGTTTTATATGTTTTGGAAGGTTGTGTTCTTCTGTCAAGAATATTCCACAGGCATAAAACTGCTTTTAGCTGCCAGCCAGCCACCGATGAAAACTAATCCAGGATTCAACCAAAATGTGATTTCTTTGCTCCAACAGTAAGATGATCTGGATGAATCCAGCCGCCATACATATTGTAGCTGATGACAAAACCTAAAGCTCTAATTTCAAATTCTGTGATGTGTCTTATGAACTTTTGTGGAAAAGTTGCCAATTATTCAACCTAATTAATCACTCTGTGACTAAAATTAAAAGGGGAATTAATGTGTGTGAACTGTCACTGCAACTAGCTTTTAAAATCAAAATAGTGATTAAAGCTTTTTTTTGCTACTTGGGAGCAGTGGAAACAAGCTCCGAACACAACAATGATGGTCCGTGTCAACACATGAGGTTATGTTGGGTGACAGTTAAATTTAATGAAGTGGCAAAATACCAGTCCTAAGGATGAAAATGGTATCAGCTTTGAGCCTGGCTCAAAATCTCTGCCATCAGGCTCCAGCCTCGTTGTCACTATGTAGAGTAGATCTTTCCCCAGCTGTTGCCTCTCGGAGCTACTTCAGTCCTCGTGTCACACAGCAGGGTGTACTGAGTGACAACACTCGATTTCCATTGACGATGAATGGGCAGCTGTCACTAACCTAGGGATTTGTCTGTGCGTGCTTGGAGTGCTCAGCAGCGCAGTCTGCTTTGTTCTTCTATAACTGCTGAGAGAAAATACAGTATCTAACTTATTTCTTCACTATGTTCACCTGCCAGATGCTCAATGTGTCTCTCTGCCATTTAGCTTACAGTGCATTTTCCACACAATATAAATATACTCGGCCCTTCTTCTATTGAGCAATGCAGTTTGCACAAAAACTTTTTACGCAGCCTCTATACTAAGGTGAAAAAGGACAAGGTCTGTTTAAATGCCAACTTTAGAATTATAGCATTATGATGTAAAATTAATTTGAATCCTAGAAAAAAAAAAGTTACTTTATGGCACATTAATAAGCTGAGTAGCACCAGGCAATTAATAAAGAACATAAAGGTCATCCTAAGACTCTACATATTAATGTAATTTATGACCCTTTTAAGTTTTACATTGGCAAATTGGTTGATAATTGACTAGCAAAGATGCTTGTGAAAGTGAAGTCATAACAGCTCTGACTTCATTTGAATTAGTGCAAGAGGAAAGTTACTGGTTAGTAAAAAAATGAAATCACACCTCACAGAACCAGTGGCACATATATGTCCAGAAACCACTTCGTGCATGTATCCTAGACAAAGATCCTTCAGCTAGAAACTGATCAATCAACCGCAAAATTATACTCAGCACCAAGTTTTTTCTCTATTGACACAGCACATAAAGAAAGAGAGCATGTGGTGTCTGAGCTGACAGGGAGCACTGAGAACAGGATTTTTAGAGTAAATGAGAAGAATGAGTGAGAAGTGTGGGAGAGACAGAAAGAGATAGAGAGACAGAGAAGGAAGACGCAAGGTCAGCTAATGGAGTGCGAGAGTGCTGAGAGGGTGCTGCCCCAATACAGTGGGACTCCTGACCTTGACTTGCTGGAAACAGAGAACAGGAAATGGACTGGAAAGAGGGTGGCAGCCGGAGTGGATATTCGAAATAATGGATGGAATTAAAGAGAGTGAGAGAAAAGCCGCAGAGAACAGCAAATAGAGAAATGAAAACTGTGTTATAGAGCACGAGGCCAACTGGGATCAGAATTTAAAGCCTGGCTCTTTTATTCATGTGGAGGAGAACAACAACTGCTGTGTCATTATAATCAAAAATACTTCCAATTTGAGACTAATTAGTTTTTCTTTAATGGGGATTCGATGTAACGATTGCCTTTTGATGGCACCACATGGTCTATTGCACATTAAAATATTGCAGAAGCTTCTTACAACTGAGAATTTGACTTATTACTTGAGTAAATTGTTATAGGCAGAAATGTAAGTGCTTCCCAACAGAGCTTTGGTTTCAAATGCATATTACTTTTCAGCATCAGCATTATAAACCCCAGGACGTTGCAGTATAAAAATAGTATGTGCAAATACAAACTTAACTGAATAAGTGTAGTGTTTGATAACTAGGTTTTGGACAGAGTTAGTCTAATTGTTTCCTTCTTATGAGCGAAGCCAAACCAGCGATGGCGCCGGCCACCCACAGGATCTGATTGGCCACCTGGTACTTTATAATTGATAATGGTCGCTTTATTTTTATTTTATTAAATCATGCATTAGAAAAACATTCAAAGTCACGGCTTCGTAGGCAATAACTGCTGTGCAACAGTGATGTCCCCGTATGAGTAAATGAGGAGCAAAAGAAGTTTGCTAAAGAAAGCACAATGTGCATCTCATTTGTGCACAAAATAAATAGTTTGGTTCTTAATAATTAGTTTTTTTATTTCATAGAACCAGGGGGTTTAATTTACTTTCTACATGTTTTTAAATATGCTACCCCTCTCTAAGGCTCAGCCTCAGTGTGGCCACCTCATCCAAAATTTTCTAGATCTGCCCATGTTTCTTGGAGATTGATGTTGTGCGTCATTGGCAGCGTTTCTTCATTGGAAAAACAGTCAAAGCTTCTTAGGCAATATTAAGATGGCGGTTATTATCATTGTGCCAGCTCGTAGATGTTAAACCACCCTGCAGGTTGGAATTATTTTATTCAGTTCAGTTCAGAAGTATTTCATTCTGTTGCTGGTACAAGCTATAAACTCAGCACTTGGTTGAAGTTAGGGAAAGGTCACGGTCTGGTTTAATACAATCCCTAATCTTAACCAGAATTCATTTGATGCCTAAACCTAACCAATAGGACTATGGATGCAAACTCCAGTGTCTGTTCTTTCCCCCTTGGAAAATTTGACAGTTATTCTGGCCCTGTAACACAGTAAAGGTCTTGAACGAGAGTCTCACTTGACTTTCTTAGGCTCAGCTTTTAAACCAACATGAATTAAAAATAAAAAAAATCCCTAAATTGCTAAGGAAGTAATTGGAAATTTCAACTTTTACAGTTTTAAGAAAACTGCACAAACTATCTACTGACAAAGACCATAAGATAAAGCCCCCAGAACGGCTACTGTTTTCATAATTCCTTTTTCCAACAACGCACTTTGAATCACATTAACTCACTTTGTTCTGATTATAATCTCGACTCTGTGAAGAAAGAGCACACACAGATTCAACGAGGGAGGAATTTAGTCAGGCAGGAAGAAAGAAATAAAGAGAAAGATCTGAACCTATGACACAGGGAGTCTGTAAACAAGCATGTTTAGATGTAAAGGAAGGAGGTGGGAGGTGAAAGAGGCAGTGGGTGGTGCACCAGGATGAAGAATGAAGGAGACAAGGGGCAAGTGTTTGGTCACATGGCAAGTGCCTGATTAATTAAATCCACTGTTTGTTTCTGCACAATGAGCCGGCGCAGCTCGGAGGCTCGTCCTGGCACCTTGCCTAACTCTCTGCTCTCTGCGACAAGTGCTCAGCCTGCCCCTTCTCTTCTTCTTTGCCCCTCTTCTTCTCTTATCCTCACTCTTACCCACACAGGTGCTTTGGCCTTATATCTGTGAAGAATGTGTTCTTTTATGATCTGTATTTGTGTCTTCTGATGTTCTGAAGCCATCAACAAATGTGTTTTGTTAAAGGCACTTTCTGAATAAATTTGACATCATATACGATGCAGTTAGTGTTACAGCAGCTCACAGCTAAAACCCCCTTTGTACATATGTCAAGTGGCTGTAACCCCCATATTGAGCCATCGCTAAGAAGAGAGAGGTATCAAGGTGAATTGTGGTAGTAATACTGATGTATATGTTGATGCACCTGTCTCCTGAGACAGACCCAGAATAACTTGCAGGGGATGCTAAGAGGCAATGCACATCTTCTCTTTGTGGCTTATGTAACGTTCAGACATGGATCTACTGCCTTGACAGAAATACTATCAATTAAATTAAACAAATATTTTAGTAAAATAAGCTTATTTGCTTCTTGTTGAGTGTTAAATAATGAGACTGTTACCACTCTCATGTCTGTATGTAGTAAATATGAAGTTTGACTCACTTAACTTGGCATAAAGACAAGAAACAGGGAAAAGGAGCAAACCTGGCTCTGTCTAAAGGTTTAAAAAAGAATCCTCTAAAGGTGTGTGTTCAGACAGAAAATAGGGCATAGGTTTGAATGCTGCATGTTTGGTGTTTATTCACCCCCAAAAAACCAATATACCAACAGACACATCAGCACACAACCATGCAAATTTCAACTTGAATCACCTGTAAAATTTGCTTTGTGCTCTGTCTGCTATCTAAAGACACAGAAAAGCTCACTAATTAACCAGTTATATCTCATTAAAAATGATCTAAAAAGGTCATGGGCCGGTTAAGTGCCAGATTATTCTGCAAGTTTTCATTCCTACACTTTGGCTTTTGTACGGATCAAACTGATAAAATTGAATGTGTTAATTACTGAGGCAGATGCACTGAGCTAAACTAGCTATTTCCCCATGTTTCCAGTTTTTGTACTACTACTGTGCTACACACATGAGACAAGAAAGTAAATAGGCATATTACCCAAAAGGATGAACTATTCCTTTAAACCTTGGCACTTTATTTTTACTTGTACAGCTTAGGCAGACTTTCTAAGTTATACCAAATGGTTATATAAACTGTGGTTATATAAACACTAATAAACCAGTTATTATTTCTTTATGACTTTGTAAAAAGCCATTCATAAAGTTAACATACCAGTCTGGAAACATTCCATTTGGCTGGTGTAGATCCTCCCATAAAAAGTAACACCTGTCTTTGTGTCATAGTCGCAGATATGATCAGATCGAAACAGATTTTGCTAAGTTTATTTATGGAGAAGGTTTAGTGTAATATTGTTCAGCATTGAGGCTTTTTTCAGAAACACCTAACATCTTACTGATAAAGGTTCACACAGGCAGTATGTTCTGTCTCTGCCGTGTGCACGGAGATGCCATTAACATGACACAATATAGGCACACGCACCACACAAAAGGATTGAATTAAATATTTTTTGTTGGGTGGAGTAAATCACTGTTTAAATGTTCCCATGGTGTAATTATTATTCAACCATACAACTCAGTGAGAGAAAGGTGTGTGTGTGAAACAACCAGTAATTTCAGAGGGTGTTGCTCAGACTCAGTAGACCGGCCTCACCCACTGCAAACCAGCAGACAGCACCAGCCTCCGCAGCTGCAGCTCTTAATCTCCAGCTTGTCTAGCTGGTCTTTCTGTCTGTCTGCATGGGTGGAGGTTAATGGACCACTGTGCATTAAAGCTGCTCTCTGGTTGTGTGAGAGCAAGTTTTCTGCTCTTATGAAATGAAATGTGAAAAGACCTAATGGCTGACAAAGGGAGAAAGTTAACTTACATGTAGAGACTGAAAGAATCAGAGCTCCACAAACTCTCCCAATTCTCTCTCCAATATGTGAAATAAATACTGATTCTGAGGCTAAAAATCAACAGTCCCTGCCTGTTAGCCTTCACTTTACAGGTTTTAACAGCTGCCCTGAAGCCATAACAGCACTAAGACAACATTGTTTAACTCAGAATAACAAAATCAACACTGAAAAATCATCCATGTTACATGATGCCAACTGTAGCTGTAAGCTAAGTCAGGTATGCAGCTGCTTCAGCCAGGCAAGTGTTGAATGACACATTGTTTATCCTCTTACGAAGCTGATTTAACTCTGGAGTGGCCGTTCAAGACCAACTGTAAGTGTCAAATTGACTCTAAAAGTGATGACAGGAGTAAAATTATTTAGACTGTATGAAAACAGACGTGTTCTGTCTGCCAATGATGTGTCTACATCTAAAACTTAATTCAACTCATTTAAAATACTATTAAAATGGAAACCAGTCCTTCGAACATTCTAAATGTGGGTGCTCGTGTTTTTGGTCCATAGCCTGGGTGATGAGGAGGCAGTTATAGTACAGTAACTTCTTCGTGTGCTGATGATGTGGCTCACCTCTCATTGGCATGATAACCTTTCCACACAAAGCAGGGATGAAACCAAGCCCTTATGAGTCTTACCTGAAGTGTCCCACATGTTGAGCTCGATTCTCTGCTTGTCGATCTCAAAGCTGGCTGTGTAATTCTCAAACACCGTGGGAACATAATTCTGAAATGAGTCATATGAGGCTGACATTAGATCAAAGCTCAGAGTGGTGCTGTGTGCCTTTTGACATTTGTTGTGATTTTCACAACATGAAACATCTGAATTTAAAGGTTATTTCAGATAGGATAAAGTCATGAATTGAAGTAGCTGTGGTGTAGGCAGAAGATGGTGTGTGTGCATGGAGCGCACAAGAGACTAATTCTTAATTTTGACTTATTTTCACATTCAGAAATTTTGGTCAACAAGCTTAAACTTCATTATCTTCAACAGTTTAAGAGGTTCAAATGGGGAAATGTTTACAGTACTGAAGAAATTTTAGTCTTATCAGATCTATATTCCTTCTTTTGAATAACACACTTATTTATATCTGCCAGTTAAATATATTTCCTGTTGTTGTTAGTGTGTTGAAGATATTTTTCTTCTCCTCTTGACCAGTATATAACTATTTAAGTGTTATGTTATTTTTGTGCCTAAAACGTTTACTTACATGAACTAAACCAGCAGATTATTTTGTGAATTGTTATCAATAGACAACCATATTTTATTAAAACGTTCAAATTCTACATTTAATTCTTTACATATCTCTAAGATACTCAAGCGAGTAGTGAGTCAGAGGCGGGTCAGCTCACTTGTTTTTGTGGAAAAATCGGTGGTCTTTCAGTTTTTCAGCTCGATGCGCAAAAAGTCCAGATTTTTATAGCAACTGAACACTGAATGGACATCGGCCTGAGGCCTCAAGGTCTACATTTAATTTAGACATTTTTTCATTATAATAGGTATCACAGATTCAGCAAAATGACATGATAAAGACAGATATAACCTTTCCAACGAAATCACCTTTGGGCAGCATATGGTCTAATGTTCAGCGTCTAAGTTCGCGTTATAAATATAAAATACATGAAATCAATAGATCACGCCTTGTGAGTCATTAGTCGGTTACCATCTTAATGATGCATGAAGGTTTGAACTCCTGCTGGACATGTCAGGTTGCATGGAGACGCCGTGCCATTTGGTCTCAGTGATTTTACGCACGTGTGCTGCGCCATCATTCCTGATTGTTTATTTATTTATTTTAATGAAATACTGTTTCTTACCTCTGGATATGAGTCTTTGGCAAAAACGTGAAGGAGAGCCGTCTTGCCACACTGCGTATCCCCGACAACCACAATCTTACAGCGAAGTAATCCCTTGCTCTCCATCGTGCCCCGTGTATCACTGAGTAATTCTGTGCCTACTTGTCATTTAGCTCCAAACAAGCCGAATCAGATCTAAATGTTATGAATATTGTGTAGGTTTCTTATGAAGAAGCCAAAACTTCAGCTTCACCGTCTATAGTTTCAGCTACATGCTCTGCGCAACGCTGCGCTCCTGTGCTCCACCGGTGAAGAGAAACACGCCGATGACACCTGTCGAGGGAGCGTCATTACAGCTCATTTCCTTACAGATACTTCGAAATAAAAGCATACAAACTACTAAATATACAAGTAATAAACTTGGAATTAATACAACGTATTAGGGCAATGGTAGTCTGAGATATGCTCATTGGCTACCTCCTTATTGTAGCTGGCTGTGTGATGTTGTGGCCACACTGACTAGATTCTACACAACCAGGGGCTGTGTCTGCTGAAGACGATATCCTTCATCTCCATGATGAACACGCTCTAGCGCCTAGTATTATATTTGTATTAGCTACTGGATTATTATTTTGAAGGCAAACCGGTCCTACTTCCGGTCTTCCTCTGGCTGTTTCTGGCTGGCTTAGTGCAGTGTAGTGCGTTTCACACAAGTGAGACGCATTTTTGATGAGTTATAACTTTAATATCAGCGGTCCTAAAAAGTCGATAGCGCATATGAAATGTAGCCTAATAGTTTGATCGGTTTATTCACTTCAACCTAAGGTAAAAATCATTACAGACCCTTTTGTTTTATAATCATTTTAGGTATAATGAGATCATTATTCACACAGCCCAGAACGTCTGACATATTATCAATACAGAGAAACTTATATGAAATAGGCAACAAGGCCTATACAGTAGTTTAGAGTGCTACCACACACACACACACACACACACACACACACACACACACACACACTTATGAGTTCTCTTACGTTCCCACTAACAACACAATCCACACAAACAAGGACTTTCTTAAACCTACTTTCTAAGTGGTTAGAATTCACTGGTGGACAAGATTGCTTTAAAACATGACTAAAATAATGAGTAACTCTAGGTCTGTATATCATCACTTTATTATAGACTGTTTGATGAGATCAGTGAGCTTGTTCATATATTCTAAAAGGAGAGCCGTCTCTGTGCAACAGATCTAACTAATGGTAAGTTTTTAGCGCCATCGTCTGGTCAAACTGAAGAATGTTATTCACTTAAGACTGCATTAAAGCCACAGTAAGCGTAGGCCTGCTCAGTTTAAGGAAAACTGTTCATATTTGGAGAATATAATTCAAAGCAAGAAGGTCAAATTCTAAACCCCTTTTCTTCATCGTTTTAAATGCTACACTCACGACTTAATCATAATATCCCTGGACCAGATAACAATTAATAATAGCATTGGTTAATGCTCTTTTGACTGTACTGTAGATCTATCTGTATCTACAAGTAAAATAGCAATACCACAGTGTGAAAATGCTCACTTTTAAATAAAGGCACTGCACTCCAATCTTACAAAAGTAAATTAGTCAAATCAACAAATACACCAGTACTTAAAGTATCAAAAGTCCTTAGAATGCAGCAGAATGGCTCCTGTCTGCATCATAGTATTAGGCACTTTGTAAATGCATTGTAAGCAGAATTGTATCTTTGTCTCTAGGCTGGTTTCAGCTAGCTAATATCCTTCTGTGTAGTTTAGTCTGTTTAGTCTTATTTCACTGGGTTAGTCTGTAACACTTTATGTGCAAAGTATAAAACTGAAAACATTTAAGTTCCTCAGTACTGTAGAAGTAGGCTTAGGGTAATGTAAGGGTTGGGGTTAAGCATTTGGATGTGATGATTAAAGTTAGGGTAAGGGGCTAGGGAAGGCATTGTGTCAACGAGTGTCCTCACAACTATAGTAAGACACGACTGTGTACGTGTGCTTTTGTAGCTTTCTATAAACCTACGTGAAGTTAAAGAAAAAGTACAAGGCAACTTCCGACCTTTATTAAGTGTCTATATCAAAAAGGAATTTCCTGTCCTTATCTTTCTCACCATCATTCACTTCCTGTCCCTCACCATGACAAGATGAGGAGCAGGATGCAATGCTCTGTGAGTGTGCACAGCTGTCTCAGTGCATGGGCTGCAGAAACAAGTGTGGCCATTTTGGAGGGCAGAATATATTAGAAATATTTACCTTCATTATGTCCCACTATGAATGTAAATGTGCCAATGAACTCCAGTTTTCTATTAGAACCATGCATCACCGTTTATGGGAGTTTGTGACTTTAAATTACAAATGAAAGTCGAGCATTTTTCTCTTTCTCTTAAATGACTTTAAAATGTCACAAACTTACACACAGGAGTTGAACCCGAAATAGGCGTTTTTAATTGCATAAAATGAAGCTATTTCTTTAGAATGATTTTCACTGCGATGGTCAACAACCCAAGAATTCATTCACATCCGTAGCTACGCACCAGACAGTCATAAGACTGTTTAACTCCTGCTGGGCAGATGGGAGCTCCACTGTTTGTTTCCTCCAGCTGTGACCTCAGATAAACCAGCCCTTCTGCCCGGTGCTCCGGTGTCCGGGGTTTGAAGCTCTCCGCTCCTCATCTCTGAGCTGATCCCTACAAAACAGATCGGTCACTTGTTGAGCTGCATCAAGTTGGCGGAAAGCAGCTGGAAAAACAGCGGAAGTTCCATCATCTGGCGTTGAAAATAAAACTGGAATCCCGTCCACAATAGATAGGCTACTGAGGAAAATGATAACTACACAGAAGCACATGGCCAGTATTACATTAATTTATTTTAGACACGTTTTTTAATATGTTTTGAAATGTATGGAGAGGTGAAAAGTGAAGTGAGGTCTGCTTTATGAGAATTTCAGATTATTTTATTTTAACAACTGGTGCTTTGTCACCTTGAATATAATATATAATATAATATAAAACTATTTTTGACTAATATAATTACCTTTGAGTTACAATTTTAGGGTTTCGTAATTGAGATTACAAAATAAATATTACAAAATGAGAATGAAAATGAAATCTTACAGCCCTGAGGTGTTTTATTGTGAAAACCATAACCGGACATTATATTTGTATTGCGTCTGTCTTGACAGTGGTCACTTGTTGAGCCGTGCGCGCACAGGAAATCACGCAGTAGATAAAATGTGACTTTGCAAAGGAAGCCGCTGTCTCCCCATAGGATCGTCGTGTTTTCTGAGAGTTTGTATTAGAAACATTGGCTTTCCACAGGGTTCTGTCATTTTCCCTTCAGTGTGTTTTTTTCCAGGAAACGCCCAAACAGGCTGAAGTATTTTATCTAGACTGAAACCCTAGAGAGCGCACATCACAAGTGGTTATCATGTCTGGTGAAGAGGCTCCAACTCAGCACCAACAGCCCGAGCAGGAGAAGAAACCGAATGAGCCTCCGCCAGCTGCTTCAGATGCACCGCAGGAGTCCGAGAGCAGCCCTGCAGCCGAGGAGAAGCCCATCTCCTGGCGCGCTCTGGTCCTCACGGGGCACGGAGGTTACGACAAAATGAAGCTGCAGGTGAAGACGGAAAGCAAACCGCAGCTGAAGGCAGGTGAAGTCCTGCTACGCGTCAAGGCGAGCGGGCTGAACTTCGCCGAGCTGCTGGGCAGACAGGGGCTGTACGACATGCTGCCCAACCCACCGGTCACGATGGGAATGGAGGGCTCCGGGGTCGTCGAGGCAGTCGGGGAGGATGTGAAGGACAGGAAAGTGAGTAGAGGCCTGCTAACTGCGCACACCCACACAACGCCACTAGGACTCCTAAAGCTGTTTTCATTTTATTACATCAAGCATTGAAAGTAATGGGTTAGTGTGTGCTTGAACTGAAAATGTGCGTTCTGCCCTCAAACGCACATTGCTTCTCATTCCTAGCGAAAACAAGCCAGATGACTGGTCATCGGTCCCCTCCCTTTCCTTTTGTGGAAATCAAGAAAGCCTGTAAACTCTCGGTGTTCAATGGCTGAAAACTGGAAAACGGAGCCAATACTCTGATCATTTGAAGAAAATCCTTTCAATAATAAACTCCTCTCACTTCTCTCTAAACCCAAAGTAAAACAAGTTTATATATATATATGATTTTAAAAACACAAAAGTGCCCAAATCATTCACATCACATACAGAAGGAATGGACATTAATTACTCTGAAATATTTTTTTAGTCAGTTTAAAAACATTTCTGTGTTGTGTTTTATAAACAAAATAATACAAAATTCAATGAATAAACCTCCATTAATTTAACGTCCTGATGTAAGATGGTCTTTAGATTTAAAAGCCAGTGTGGAAAGAGGCTGCCTTGCTGCTATTTCACGTTCAGGCATCATGAGTACTCTGTTTGATGGACAGTTTGTCCTTGAAGCGTTTTTCCCTTTGCACAGCAGCACCTTTGTCTTAATAAGAGCTTTCAACAGGTTGAGTTTTATGCTTTTAAGGTGTCTGTGCCTCAGTCATCCATAGATTGTCTGTTTGAGCACATGTTTGTCAGAGCCACAGGCCAAAGGTTCTGCTGGCTTGTGTGTGTGTGCTGCATTTATTTTTACAACAGTACATGAAGGATAAAACCGAAGTGACTCATTGCAAGTGGCCTTCATGACTTTATGCTGCAGCTTTTACAAAAACTCACTTCCACTTGGAGCTCCAGGTTTGTTTGCTCTGAATCACAGCAAAAGATGTCTGTGTATGCGAGTGTGGGTGTGTGTGTGCCTACACTCATGAATATGGATGATGGAAAACACTCGGTGCTGAATGACTTTTCAGCTGTGTCACTGGGTTTATGAGAGGTGCATTATCTGCTTTGTATGTAAATCTCAGCTACAAGATGACTCCCAGGCAGAACCTGGAGAAACTCGTATGTTTTTCCTCAAATTGTTTCTGAACTGCATCATCCTAAGAAACATCTTGCTTTAGAATCAGAATAAACTGAACTGTAATCTGCTGTCCTTGACAAATGAAGCGCTCCGGGAGCTTTGCACAGTTCATTATTGTTCATCCTTGCCCCACTTTTACCTCATATTAACATTTGAGTCACAGAGTTGTACATCAGATTTTCTGAAAACTGTATGCCCAGAAGATTTTCATGCAGTTAACATGTTTCTGTTTAGTGCCTGTGCAAAGGCATACGTCACTTCTTGCAACCTGAATAGGAACCACAGTCACAAGTTAAAGTATTGTTCTGCAACAGACCCTCGAGGATTCTAGGAATACCTTCAGAACAGGCTTGTTAAACAAACTTTTGCAGGGTGTATGTTTGTCTTGAGCATCCAGTGTCTAACTCTGTGACTCAGATGTAACGTTAATATGTCAGAAGCACAAACTGTGGCTGTTTGCACCCATAAATGCACCACTGTGCTAATTTGCACAGGAGTTCAGTCAGTTTTTTTTAGCCAAGGATGTTTTACTGCTGTTTGTCTCCCCCAGTTGAAATACACGATATACACTTTAGCTGTAGTGTGAACAAGGCCTCAGAGGGATTGAGTGCTTCTTTACCTTACCTGCTAATCTACAGTAAATACAGAAGCTGAATATACAACAGATAAACTACTACTGACAGGCTTGTGGGTGGTCAGAGAAAAATGATCTGGACCATCAGCAGACTTACGCTCTGTCTGTATTTGTGCTATGAAAAGGCTTTACACGTGTTTTCCAAGTATTACTAGAGCTCCTCCCTCTATCCTTCTCTCTGGTTTTGGAGAACAGGGGGGGAGTGGTGCATTCCAACTACTTTATGGAAGGAAGAAGCAAAACCAGATGCAGCAGTGTGGAATTAGGGTTATAGACGGGGTTAAAGCAAAGAGGTTAAGATGTGTAAGTACTGAAACTGTGAAGTTGAGGTGTAAAAGGCAAAGTGGTCATGCTGAGGTGAATATTCAAGATGTTTGGTTAGTTGTAGAATCTGGGTGGGACTGCGGCAGACAATAGCATTAAGGGACGCCAACGTGCTGTAAGAGTACAGAGGGGTGTGGCTCTTTCTGGAGATGCTTGAGAAGCGGACCGAGCAGTCGTTCCAGATTCCAGATCTGCTAAATGACAGTTAGTGTATGTTTGTGCCTCACCCTGGGAGCAGTAACATTCCTGTGCTAAACTGTTCCACTGTCTGTTCTGGAAATAAACTTATTAATCAACTTAAAGGTGTGTGATGAGAGGGTGTGTAAAGTGACTCTGGTAATGTACTCAAGTGCAAAATAGGGCTGCTTTACATGAGTATTTCCATCTTCTGATGCTCTATACATGTCTTGCACTACAGTTAAGAGTGACATTTGGGCAAGCCCAGGTCATTGTTTTAGTCTCTGTACGGGGAGTGTTGTAAATATGTTGATATATAAACTGACTGGCTTTTAATTAGGGTTTCAAAAGGACTTTTGCTTGTAGAGGAGTATTTTTACATTGTTGTATTGCTACTTGTACTTCAGTTCTCCCACCGCTGTCAGTCTGTACATCTGAGTCTTGTAAAACAAAGCAAAAAGAAAAATTTGTATTTGTTGTTACTGAACAGACTTTGTCTTGTGTGGTATTGGGGAAGGTTTGTCCAGTTTGACAGTGATAACATGCATTAAAGTGACAAGTCTCACCTTGAGTGTATATGTTCATGCACTGCTACTGTCACATTTAGTTTACTGGCATAAGTTATAAATTAACAGCAGGCTTCCACAAAAATTTGCTGCCCTAATGCAGACATTATTTTAGCTCATGTCAGCTTTTCAGGAACTGAGCTCAGCTTTTTTTTTTTTTTTTTTTTTTTTTTTTTTTTTAAAAA
>NW_018127949.1:1447235-1466368 GCF_001952655.1 Monopterus albus
TCCAGAGGGGGGTGGGGGTGATTCATAAAACAGGAGATTGAGAAATGATATGAATCCAAAGAGGAGCATGTCATCTCAGTGGAAGTTTAAATAATAAAACTCACCAAAACTGGA
Organism: Monopterus albus; assembly: GCF_001952655.1. Lineage (NCBI taxonomy): Eukaryota > Metazoa > Chordata > Actinopteri > Synbranchiformes > Synbranchidae > Monopterus > Monopterus albus. The sequence goes on from NW_018127949.1 coordinate 1,447,350, forward strand.
ACCATCAAGAGTTATCTCACCACGACAGACGTAAGCAAAATGTGCTCGTGTCTGAGTGTCTGTTTGAATGTTTGTCATCTTCCTATTGTCCCCAGTTTGTAGGCAGCAGGAAGTGGGCGTTGCTCAGATCTCATGAAGCCGCTTTAACAGGAAGCAGTGCAGCATTCGCAATCAGATTGGACTTCTTTCCTCTGCCCTTCACTTTTGTGCCAAGTTTCATAACCCTGACACCTTTTATAACAACACATCTCTGTGGAAAACAGCAACAGTCTAGGCAGGGACAACTTTTCCCATAGGCCACTTCTGTCTGAGCTCGTATGCAAGCAGCAAAGACACTGTTCAGGCAAATCCAGCAGGTTTTATTCATCTTTCATTTAAAATAAATGTAAGGTGATGTATCAGGGTGAAGCGTCTTTGACTGGAAAAATGATGCAACTGTTCTAATTTGCAAATGTTTTCAATATTTTAATCATTGTTCTAGCAAAAATGTTGATTTCCTAGTTGTTTTTTTTTTGTCAAATATGGCACCAATCACATAAACTGTCATGAGAGTTTGTCACTATTTTTGACATTTTATAGGCCAAGCGAGATTAAAAAAAATACTGGCAGGTAAATTCATTCCTTGCAGCCATAAGCTCAGTAGTTAAAAGATGTTTTCCTTATAAACACATTGAGCAACAAATTCATCATCATTGCTTTGTCAGGATGAATGTGTATGTTGTCAGAACAGAGCAGTGGTGCAATAACCGGTCCTCATGTGATTCAGCTGCAAAGATACATCAGATGACTTCCTGGCTGCTTGACCTCAATTCGCCGAATGCACTGTAGAAGAAAAACACAGCTTCACTGCCTAACACTTGAAACAAGGGCCGTGATGCTAATGCAACACAGGCTTAGAACTCCCTCCCCACCCTGCATAACCCTGAAAGAGTCAGTTCATCTGAAGTCCAAAAAAAAAAATCATATTTTCACATTACTCTTAATGGCCATGTTGCTAGTTTTGGTTTTATTTGTCCTGGTTTTGAGAATCTGTGCATCCACCCCGATACAATGGATGTGTGTAAACTGTTCAGGGTGAGGTGGTGTCAAGAACTTGACAAAGCGAAAAATATTCCTGCTTCTGGTTCAGTCTTTCAGCTGGACGCACACATTACTACCACCAAGGTCCCTCTCTTTCTGTTTTCTCCCTCAGGTGGGAGATCGAGTCATTGCATTGAGCCGCAGTGGCATGTGGCAGGAAGTGGTTGTCGTGTCTGCTGACCACACCTTCCCCATGCCTGAGCACATGAGCTTTGAGGAAGGTGCTGCTCTACCGATTAACTACTTAACTGCTTACTTGATGCTGTTTGACGTGGCTAATGTGAGGCCAGGCAAGAGTGTTCTTATACACATGGCAGCAGGTAAGACGCACTCAGTGCAGACAGATAAGCTAATGCAGTGAGTACAAATTTCTGCCCGTTCTGTCAAAATAATATCAGTGATATCTGACACACTGATGAGAAAACAAATGATGAAATCCCCTTGTCTTGAGCTGATCATTTAAAAAAAAAAAAAAAAGCTGTCAGCAGATACTTGGATGAATCACTCCAGAAAGTTGCAACCTAATCCAACAAGATTACAAATCAAATTGTTTCTTTAGGATTTTGCTTCTGCTGTTGCTTTTACATGTTGGCTTTACGGTACATGGCACAGCAAATAATATGGATTTTGTTTTGTGTACAGGTTTTTTGAACCCATATGCAGCAGAAGCAGTGCCATTTAGTGCAGAAATTAATTATTCATCAAATAAATCATCCAGTGAAAATAAATGGTTTATTTCAGTTTAATCAGTAGTCATTCAAGAAAAATAAAATATTTGTTGGTTGCTGCTCCTTATTTACTCCTGGCCAGGCACATCTCTGCTGTGTAGTGGTGGTCCCACTTTGAACGGGATTAAGTTTGTCTGGTCTTAGGTACGTGTGAGTCAGCCTAGGAAGTAATTTTATTCAGCCATTCTTTCTATTAGGTCATCACTGTGCTAACACTGCACTTAAAACCACTGTAGTTTCATTGTCTGATTAAATCACTGAGTGTTTCACAGAGGAGGTTGAAGTCTGTACTACTGCAGGAGAAAAGTCTGCATTTGCTGCTGTTCTCAGTCATGTTTGTGGTGTTGTCTGCACGTATCTGTAGGCGGTGTGGGTATCGCTGCCACCCAGTTGTGCCAGACTGTGCAGGATGTGACTGTGTTTGGCACTGCATCAGCCTCCAAACATGAGACCATTGCCCAAGGCGGCGTAACTCACCCCATCGACTACCGCACCAAAGACTACGTGCAGGAAATCCTAAAAATCAGCCCGACAGGTGAGAACGGACACTCGGGTCGACCTCTTGTGCTGCACAAAAAAAAACAAAAATGCCTCTTTCTCATCTAGAGAGTTCATATTTTCATGTCTTTTGTTTCTTGTATGCCAAGTTGATGTAGTGATATAAAAAGCTCCTTTCTCATTCTGCCCCATCTATTGCTCTTATTTGGTTCTGTCTCTCTGCAGGCGTGGACATCGTCCTCGACCCGCTGGGTGGCTTAGACACCCAGAAAGGTTTTAATTTGTTGAAACCTTTGGGCATGCTTATAGTGTTTGGTAAGATACAACAACACAGATTAACATTTTCCATGTTTTTGTGGAGTTTACCTTAATAAATCTACATTTTTATTTTATTTGAATGTTATGTACTAAGTGAAACTCAATATGAGAATAAGTTCATATTGTATACTTACTACAGCTTCATTCATTTTACCCATCACAGTTTCTCTACAGGATAACTACCATGATTTCTTCTCTGGGTGATTTCTAATCTGTTGTCTGTCATTCTAGGTGCGGCCAATTGTATGACAGGCCAAAAGAAGAACTTGTTGGCCTTGGCAAAGACCTGGTACAACCAGCTCTCTCTCAGCACCTTGAAACTGATGCAAGCCAACAAGGGCATCTCCGGCTTCCACCTGGGCAACTTAATTGATGAGCAGCTCGTCAGCAGGACGATGTACGAGCTGCTGGAGCTGTACAAGCAGGGAAAGATCAAGCTCCGCATTGACTCGTGCTATCACTTCGAGGAGGTTGGTGTGATTTGTTTTAAATGTAAAGGAGGTGCAACTGTTTGAATGTGCATGGTTTCGGTGATTGTATTGATATGAAACGGTCTACCTCCACTTCTCTGCTGCACCTCTTCACTGTTCCTATCAATTAAAGGCAAAACTGAATCTTTGCTGATTTGTTGCACATGGCTCTTAAAAGAACAGGGAACATTTCTGGAAAATCCTTAATAACATGAGATGTGACAGTTTAATCAATCTTCTCATCTAATGAGAAACAAATATATGTATTTCTCAAAATAATTCTCATAAGCCAGTTTGATCTAAATGTTTTCTACACTCAAGGTATTCACAGACATGGGATGAATGTCTCTAGAAGTAAAGACAGGAGGTCCACCGAAGCTTTTCCTGCTTCACAACCAAGGAAAACCAGTCCTAAAACCCGTTTTCCTATTTTCACTCATGTGGCAGATGATCAGACCTCGGGCTGTTGCTACATGTAGGCGATGGCCTAAACTGGTGCTGTGGCATTAAATACTAGTGGGGACCAGATCTTTATTGACTCTATAGGGACCTTTTTTTACAGTAATGGCAGATCATGGGAACATTGAATAGTTTCAACCATGAGGAGGTGCATTGACTTGCTGTTTTCTAAAGTAAGAAGTTGAAATCAAAAGCAGTAAATATCCTTGTGACATTTTAAGTTAGTGGCATGTCAAAACACATTTCACAACCTTTGTCTCCCTCAAATATTGGATCACCTTAATGATTGGGTGCCTAGCTAACTATAACAGAATTAGTTTGCAAGGCTGTTCAAGTCATTACAAGTGGTAATTTGCTGATAAATCCTGCTGTTCTCCACAGAAAACAAGGTATTTGAATCAGCTGTTTTGACATGAGTCACATGACTTGCTGTCGTTTTTGACCCCTCAGTGTCCCGACTCCTCTGTCTTAAGGGCTCTGGTGGGGACATCTGTGTTCTGACTTTCTCTGGCTGGTTTCAGCGGAAGACTGGATTAATGCAGGACAATCCCAGCCGTGTGTTTGGGAGCAGAAAATGAACAATAACTGAGTCAGGAAATTGTAGGAAGGGCAGAGATGCATAGATATCATTGTTTTATTTCATTAATCTTTCCTCTCATTAGTGCATGCTTAAGTACTTACAGCAAATCTTGTCTTTTGAAAAGTTTTGTTAACCAAGGAAATGGAATCTGGATATGCTTCAGTTTTGGACTGGTTATTTATAGGTGTGTGAAACGTATCGGAGGGTTAACATGTGAAAACAAATGTAATAACCCTTCTTGATGCTACCTGCTGAGCACCAAGCGACAAAGTTAGCAACTAGCTCCTGAACACAGTGAAACATTTAGCAGCTAAAGAACCAGATGACTTCCTCAAGAATTAGTGGAGACCCACAGAGAGTGAACATTGGGCTTAAATTAACCAACCATAACCAGTCCTTAGTTAAAATGTTGTATTATATAGCAGTGTGTTGCTATTTACTCTGTCTTGTTACAGCGTAAATTATTTTTCTCACTGTGTCAAATCTGATGAGGTGAATGTATGTTATTGTTGACTACTTTCCACATTTGAGCTGCCCCCAAGTGGGCAGATCACATCAGTTGATGCAAATTTAAAGTGCTCAGTGTACGTTCTGCTATTCTTGACATTCCCCAGATTGTCGACGCCATGAAGCGCATGCACGAGCGCCAGAATATTGGGAAAGTCATCCTTCTCTCTGAACCCAAGAAGGAAGAAGAGAAGCCAAAGACCAATGCTGAGCCAGGAGAAAATGTGGAAAAAACTGAATCTGTCATCACCGAGGAGGAAGAGGCTGCAGAGGAAGTTAATGCAGAGACGGACTGAGAGAAGGGTTTCAAGCACTTCCTTGTCAAGTTGTCAACAAAGGAAAGAAAATAGAAGAAAATCAAGATGCCAGGAATTGTTTGTCTTTGTCCCTATTTCCAAATGTGTATCAAGTTTTGTTGTTTGTTGTGCAATATGTTTATAATCTAAGGTTTATGTTGGGAACACTTGTGTTTTAAATAAAAGTTCACTGTTCTGTTGCAGTACCAAAGGAATAATGTATTCTGATTACAGATGACATGCCCCCTGACAACAGCTCAGAAGGAGTATCTGTAATAACCTAAAACCACGGCTGGCATGTATAGAATTGTCCCAATGTACTTTGACTGAGGAGTAAAACAAAATCTTGGTGAAAGTACACGTCATCGTGGTAAAGATTATCCATCGTGCATTTTATAATATGCCTCAGTGTAAGAGGAAAGCTTATATAAAACATTTCCCCCAGTAATGTTAACAGTATCAGTGTGTGCTACTTTGGGTTTTTATTCATAAGTATATAAAGAATATTTAACTATTTTAAGCGAGAACTGCCTGTGGAAGTTCTAAAGGTTTCATTAAAAGTTAATTTGACAGCTGATGGGTGGCGATCTTAAGCACCATTGTGACTAATGAGCAACCTGAGGATCACTCATGTGTGGTGGATAGATTAGATGGGCACCGTGTATCAAGTTTTGTTGTTTGTTGTGCAATATGTTTATAATCTAAGGTTTATGTTGGGAACACTTGTGTTTTAAATAAAAGTTCACTGTTCTGTTGCAGTACCAAAGGAATAATGTATTCTGATTACAGATGACATGCCCCCTGACAACAGCTCAGAAGGAGTATCTGTAATAACCTAAAACCACGGCTGGCATGTATAGAATTGTCCCAATGTACTTTGACTGAGGAGTAAAACAAAATCTTGGTGAAAGTACACGTCATCGTGGTAAAGATTATCCATCGTGCATTTTATAATATGCCTCAGTGTAAGAGGAAAGCTTATATAAAACATTTCCCCCAGTAATGTTAACAGTATCAGTGTGTGCTACTTTGGGTTTTTATTCATAAGTATATAAAGAATATTTAACTATTTTAAGCGAGAACTGCCTGTGGAAGTTCTAAAGGTTTCATTAAAAATTAATTTGACAGCTGATGGGTGGCGATCTTAAGCACCATTGTGACTAATGAGCAACCTGAGGATCACTCATGTGTGGTGGATAGATTAGATGGGCACCGTTTTAATCTTGAAAGTCATCTTGGCTTTTCTAAATGCTGTATATTTGCATGATATTGATTATTCACTATAACAAAAACTATAATTAATGCATGCAAATGTGTTTCATAAAATAAAGTAGTGATTCCTATAGGGCATGGATTTTCAACCCATGGTCTGTGGCCTGCTGGCAGTCTGTGAAGACATTGCAGATGGTTCCTGACCATGCAATAACATAGTTTCACTGTAGGAATTTTTTTTTATATATATATATATTGTTCCATGTATTAGTCCTTGTTTGTGAATTATCGGACCCTTGCAAATATATAATATTTAGACTTGCAGGATTACAATAGTGCCCATCTGGTGTATCCACACCACAGCAGTGGCCCTTAGGTTAGTTCTTAGACAGAATGGTGGTCCCTGGGTCACAGTTTCTTGAAAAGCCCTGCATTTGGGAAACCACATTATTGAATGTATGGTCAGGGACCATCGAGGGGCTGTGGACCACTGATTGAAAACCCCTGCTCTACCATAGTAAATGAAATGTACCCACCCAGTTGTGATGTATAAATAAACATTAGTGTATGCTTTGCTAAGAATAGTGGTAGTGATCTGTTGGTATGCACTACTAAAATGAGTGAGTTGCTTTCCACATACTGTGGATGTTAGACAGTACTCTTTATGAGAAATACCCAGATCATCTAATTGTACTTTAACTGTTATCTCACATATTTGTTCCAAATTTAAAGCCAGCTATTACCACTGCCATCAAGCCAACTGTGAATAACAATTAGAGGGACTTTCTCCACCTTGGGCCTACTGCCAAACAGTGTCAGGCCTTATGAAAGCAGGTTGTCTTTCCTGAAATTTGTCCTGTGCCTTAGCTACTTAATTCTTTTATTGCCACTTCAAAAATGAGTAGTGCCAAGTTTACAGAACTACAGTTTAGTGTGTGTTAGTGACTCCTCATATTCACAGGTTAAAAGGTGAAACGTTGTGTGTTTATGTCCAACTTGTCCTGATCATGCTTTGTATCACTGGGCTCAATACATATCCATTTTGGTGCTCTTACAGTACCTAGAGATGGATTATTAGGCTTGACGGTAATTCTTTTATGTTCGTGTACAGCATCTGTTTTTTGAACACATGACCTAAAATAGTGGTGGAGTTTACAGTGGGCTCAGTATTTCAGATGTTTTGTCCAGCTGTGGGTGTATTTCAATGCTGTGACACAGAAGAGGCTACTGAGGCACAAGAGGAAGAGTTTTCCATCCATCCGCCCCAAACCAGCTCCTCACATTCCTCTGTCCGCCCGCTCAGTCCTGCTTTCTGTCTCTGTCTAACATCTCGCACTCTCCTGCACACATTGTTTTGATTTCTGAAGAGCAGCCTACTAGTAACAAAGCTTTCCAGATCAAGTTTTATGTTATTTACATTTGTGGCATTTTTTTCTCTTGGTCCCTTGGACAATTATTAAGTTTGGCCAGGTTTTCTTGTCCTAGTATGAGGTAAGATCTGATGTGGATTTGGAGTGGTAACTGGAGTCTGATTGTTCGTCTTACTAAACTCGGGGTTTTTAGTCTTTATTTTAGGGTCTTACTCTATTTATTTATGAACCCACAAGCCCAAAGTTGGCCTGCATGATAGAAAGAAATGTTATCAACTGAGAGTTACAATTTTCAATGACCAAATCATAGAGGAGTTTAACTGAGGAGCACGTTGAGTCTTGCAGATGTTCACCACCAATTTTAAATAACTGTTGGTGAAGAGAAAACATAAAATACACATTGGAGTCTTCTAATCCCTCTTTGCTAATATTTCAGAAATGCTAAATTTAGGTCCTAAAGTATATTTCAAGTGTTTGAGTGCAGTCAAATGTAAACAGACGGGAAAACTAGCAACACGATTTCACTGTGTCAAAATATAGCCGCTGTAATCTAAAGTTTTTGTGTACAATGTGAGAAAAGTGCTGTGTTTCCTATAATGTTTACTGTACCTGATACATTTTCTGTCATACAGCCAGTGACATCTAGTGGTCAGTGAAAAGTGGTGCCTTTACAACAGTAAAATACACCCCATTGTTGCCTATGAACAAAATGTACTGTAGCCTGCTGTAATGTAAAACGTCATGCATGAAATAAGCTGGTTTCCGTCTACAAAAAGCAGAATATGATACCATCCTGTGTACAATCGCTCCTCATTTTTACAAATGTTGTATGTGTTAAGACATTACATTTGTTCAACGAAAGCCTTATAGAGTCCAAAGCTTTTAAGTAACAAGAAAATATTTGCCTTTTTTAATGTCATTCAAAGGTATCACTAAAAAAACTGCAACATTATTTTAGCTTTAAAAATGTATGAATATGTTGGATATACCCATTCAGGTATCCAGGCTTAAATGTTTCATTCATTTATGTTTTTTTTTATATAACTGTCATTATGCATGAGCTGAATGCAGAGCAACGTTGCAAAAAGTTTGAATGTGTTACTGCATTCATGATTGTCTTAGAACCACGCTGCCTTTTATGCACACTTGTATAGAACTGTGTTCATATGGCACTGACCTGTCTGCACTATTAAAGTACAGTCACATTAAATATGACTTTTACTGACCTTTACAAGAAGCTTTATTATCACATGACACTGACATGACATTTGACATTTACATTTACAACCTACAGCCTATTTTATCAGTTGTCCTTGACTGGATTTTATCAGTAACATTGACCTGGAAACTATTTTACATGGCTGAGTGTTTACCTTGAATATACACAACAACCAGCAGGGGTCCACATGTGCACGTGTAAGAAGTGACAGCTGCTGAACTGAAGAAACTAATGTATAATGGACAGTAGTATTTTTCTAACTTACAACTACAAGCATTAGGTTTTTCTAAAACACAATTAATTATCAGCATCGTCTTTTGAGCAGTGTGGATTGTTGTAGTTAAACATGTTTCAACAGTGAATTGTGGCTTTTCATAGACACAACACTGTGTGCTGTTGAGGGACCAGGTCTCTCTGGATTATCCTAAGAGGACTGGGGGTCAGCCTGTCATCCATGATTCAGCTTCCTGTTCTGCCCAACATGCCAGAACTTATGGGGAAGTTCCCATGATCATTCATGATTATGACTGAGTGATGTGGCATTTTGATGACAACAGTCATTATTATTTGTAGCTGAACAAAGTCAGCTGAGTTTAGGTTTGACAGTTTAGATGCCCAAGCACCAGACAAATGCAGATATTCAGATTTCACCCCTGAGTTGTATTCTTGTGATTTTTCAAACCATAAAAGTGTTCTTCTATCACTCAAATTTGTCATTCATTCAATTATCTCAGAATATTGTTAATGAACTATCAAAGTTGAGGATCGATTGCCACATATGAACCAAAGGGTGAGGAGTCTCAGTTGTTCTGATTCAGTGTCACGATGGAATTATGCTTATCCTCCTTTTCCTCTTTTCTATATCATAAATATTCCTATATCTAAACTCTGGGTGTTCATCTTCTTCTTATCTCACTCAAGTCTATCTAGCCCTTTGTACAGCACATACTTTACACAGTCTTGGGAAATTACAAGCTGTTCTTAGTTTAACTCTCAGCTGTCCACACTGAATAGCTTATAACTGCTGCAGCCACCGGAAATGCTTCCATGGATTTTTAGGGGGACTTAGCACAAGACCGAGTGACAAAGCAAAGCCTTTAATATACAATATGCAATATACATCATTGCACATGAGTAAGAAACAACATTCAGAGATAATATTTATTTGAAAGTGATGAAAGTATGACCACTGAAATGCAATAAGATTTGCTATTTTCTCCTTAACGGCTACTTACTTCCAAAACTGCAATTAAAATCATGTTCTTCTGTGAAGCTTTTAATCTGAAACGTTTGGGCGGAAGTCGTGTGTTTACACTAGTTTATTTGACAAAGTGGCTTTAAATTGGAATAGCCTCTGTGTGCTGCTATGGGAGTCTCCTTTAAAAAAAAACACCCTGTCGCGTCACTGGATGCGGTTGCCGGAGCCGGGCACGTAGCCTGCCATCCCCGCTCATACTCCCACCGCTGGTAGGCCTGTTTTCCCCTCTTCTTCCTAACATATCTTCCTTCTGCATCTTTTCTCTGTGCGTGAATTCGTTGTTTGAATCTTTGTCGCTCGGACATACAGTGTACCCGGTCACCCTGATGAGTCCTGACAGAGCCGCGCTAATGACTTTCAGTAACCTCTAACGTTACTGCAGGAATACCGCACCGCGCAGGGGGTAAGATTAGATCCCTTAGTGTGTAAATACCCTATGTCCTATTAATAATACACACTAGCTGCTGTGGGAGACCAGGTGGACCCTCACTTGGTGCAATGCGTCAGTGCAGCAAATTGGAGATTAAACCAAAGACAAAATCTGGTCTGTTTGTGACATGAACTGTCTTAAAATGGCACCTATACACTTTTTTCTGTGCCTTTAAGCTACATTGCGCAAAATTATTTTAAAGATAGATGTGCATCCTTATATAAAATCTCTGTATATATGTTAGGTTTACATTTAAAGGGTTTGAAGGGTTAAACTCTTAATATAACATGATTTATTTTTTTATGTATGGTTTTGTGGTATATTTTTTGGGGCACAAATTTTCGGTATAGAAAACCTGCGACCTAAGACATCTGTCACCAGTTTGACAACACATGCACAATGATTAAAACATGCTGCAAGGTGAGAAAACATAACCAAATGCAGAAACAAGGTGCAAATAGAGAAAACAAACAAATTGGTCTACAGAAACAAGATGTGGATACAGAAAACAAACAAACACAGAGACACTTCAAAAAGCACAGACAACAATGAAACTGTTTTCCAGGGACACTAAAAAGGTTTGATGTTTGCTATGGTGACCCAGTTGAAGTCAACTATCCAACAGTGGAATGAAATATACAGTCTCTGAAATGTAGTGGAGTAGAAGTATAAAGTAGTACAACTGTGCAAAGTAGATTTATTTATTCCCATCTCACCACTGCTGGTTTTGTCTTTACCATTTATGTTAAAAGTATGGTGTGACACAGCGGCTCAAGTTACAACATATGCCTGCAAAATTTCAACTATGTAAATATGGAGCTGGCGCTGCTCTGAGGTCTGGCCATATAAACAAATACCTAAGTGATTTTTTTCGCCGGCATTCTTAAGCAATGTCTGTGCGGGTGGAAAACTTTGATAAGGAAGTGTATGACTGTATATTGCATATCAGACACAACCCTGGTGATCTGTAGATTCTTCAAGATCAAAACAGTTTGGGTGAGTTTGAGTTTTCTTTCCTTTAGTGTAATGGACATCCTGTTTATGTGTCCCCTTTGTTTAATTTAACATTTCTCCCTTTCCTTTCCTCTTGTAAACATATGTTTCCCATATTAGCCTTATTTTGATGTGATGCATTTATATTGAACCCTGGACACTGTGAAAAGTCTTTTTGGCATCTTTGCACTACCACTTTATTTTTAAAGTGTAATAAAACAGTAGCGTGCTCCTCACAGTCAGTTGTCCCTGACAAAGACAAAAACTTACCGCTTCCTCCCACTTGTTTTTCTTAGAGAGGTACCACCACTCACCATTTTCTCCATACACCAAAGATGACAGCTCACACGGCGGCAAAGGACCAGCGTTTTTTGGTGTTTTTCGACTTTGATGAGACCATCATCAATGAAAACAGTGACGATGCTGTGGTACGTGCTTTGCCGGGCCAACAGCTCCCTGACTGGCTGAAGAACAGCTACAGGGAGGGGCACTACAACGAGCACATGCAAAAGGTCTTGGCCTATATGGCAGACGAGGGTGTGACTGAGGACTCCATCCATTCAGTAGTGGAGAAGATCCCTCCAGCACCTGGACTCCTGAACCTCTTCCAGTATCTGCAGAGCCACCAGCAGGACTTTGAGATCGTGGTGGTCTCTGATGCCAATATGTACTTCATTGAGACGTGGCTGGAGCGTGCTGGGGTGCGTCACCTTATCCAGAAGATTTTTACAAATCCAGCCAGCTTTGATGCAACTGGCCGGCTTGTGCTGCTCCCCTTTCACTCCCATTCGTGCTCCCGTTGTCCTAACAACATGTGCAAGCAGATGATCCTTAGGGAGTATCTGGCAAGCCGGCAAAAGAAATGTGGTGGTTCACCCTTCCAGAGGGTATTCTATATTGGAGATGGGGCCAATGACATCTGCCCCTCATTGGCTCTGGGTCCGCGGGACACAGCCTTCCCCAGGAGGGACTTCCCCATGCACAGGCTGCTGCTGAGGATGCAGCAGTCACAAGCAGCCAAGTTCAAAGCAAACATAGTTCCTTGGGTCAGCGGGGACGATGTTGTGGACTGCCTGAAGACAATAATGGCTGAGAGATGAGATGTGTGTGTGTGCGTGTGAAAAAGAGGGCAAGTATAACTAAGATGCAGCAGCATATGATTTTACCTCAGCCACACTTGGTGCAAGATGCAGCCAATCTGTGTGCACACTGTATATCGGAATCACCTGTATTCTTTCGTTTAGTAGTTTGACACTTTGGAAATATACTTATTTGCTTTCTTGTGATGAGTTAGATAAAAAGATCAATGCCACTCTGATGTCTGCTTACTTAGGAAGCAGCATTAGCAGTTACAAAGCAGCCAGTGTAAAATCCAGAAAGTTACTGCACCGGGTCAAGGAGTAGTTGGGCTGTCAAATGGCAATAGTCATTTGTACACTTCGGTTTTTGCACTAATTAAATAAATGACATATAATGTGTTCATTTAAAAAATGTATTTATTTAGGTTCCAGTCTTTAACCTAAGGCAAGATAATCTGCAAGCATATTTACCACACAGACAGGAGAGTGGTATTCTCATGCATTCTTTCCCTGCAAGAAAGCAATTGAGCGTATTTCCCAAAAAGAATATATCATTTTCTATTTTAACAGCATTTTCAGCACTCCCCATACAGAGACTAAAACCAACAAAGATTGCCTCTACCCACTGTTAATGTCTGTCAGTTTGTCACTCCTAGATCACCTTATTCATCTGTACTATAAACCTCCATTCAAGCTCAAAAATGATTAAAAACACATCAAGGAAGCACACCGCTGCCCTGGTTGACATGTTCCTTCATTACAAAACACCACACTCTAATAGAGTGTCTCAGTAGTGAGTCCTAAAACACAGAACTGAGTACTTCCAGTTTCTTCAGTTTGGTTAGATGCCTGAAAAAAAAGGCCAGCACATTTTCATGTTTTATTCTGTGACACATAAAATACACAAATAAATACCCAGCCGCGTCTCAAGCACAATATAAAAATCCCACTGGCTTTTTGTGGAGGGAACCAGAGTGATGCTAACTTTAGGCTGGCCTATGAAAATACATCCTCCCTTTGGCACTCTATATTTGTTAAGAATATTCAGAGATCTTGTGCATGGACATGTGATTCTTTCTTACTTCAGATGCTGTAAAAGGTTTTGGTCGCTCAGAGCCTTTGGGGCAACATTTAAAAAAAAAAGTCAGGGTCTGGCGTTTTGTAACAAGGAACCATGTCACCCAGTGCAGTGGTGTGTTTCACTGAGGTGTTTTTAATTGTTTTTCAATAACTATGGAGGTCTATGGTACAGACAAATGAGCTCATCGAGGACTGACAAATTGACAGACAGTGAGTAGAGGCAAATCACTGCTGCCTTTAGTCTCTGTATGCAGAATTCTGAAAATACTGTTAAAATGATTGGCCTTATCATTTAATTCATTAGTGTTACATGGACATGCAGTATAATACTCCCATTGGAATGCAAATAAAAAGCTCAGTGGTTAAAATGATCAGGATCATTAATGGAGATAGGTGCAGTATCGGTGATGCAAGTTCTAATTGTCAAGTTCAAGCATATCACCGTGTTTTTGAGTAAGGTCAGCTGTGACATTTTGCTTCACATGCACACTGAGAGTGTATTTAGTAATTTTGCTTCACATGCACACTGAGAGTGTACAGTATTTAGTAACTAAGAACAATTCCATGTTTAGGGGATCTCTATGCTGGCAGTTTTCTTTTCGGCACCTTGTACCAGGACTCGACAATGGACACATACTGCAGGTGGGATCAGGTATTATAGCACAGTCTAGGACAAAGGACCACACATGTTGTCAGGCCTGGCGTTGAACTGAGTAAGATGATGGAGACTCATGCACACTACCTGTGCTCTCATTACTGACACCTAATCTAGGGCTTGATTACACAATGGTAATCTACACCAGTGTGAGCTCCAGAGAGAACACTCTAGCCATATCCTTGCACTTTGGCCCAACTGTTATACCCTGTGACTCTGACATATTGAAAGAAAATACTGTAGTACTGATAAAAGACTGTGCTTAATGTTGGGGAGTATTTATATTCTCTGAAAAGTCCAATTTCTTCTTTATGTTTGAAGGTTAAAATATAATGTTGTGAGTGAAAGATAATAAGGGTTTCAGCCTCTTTGGTCTAATTGCATAATTAACTCAATATATACCCTCATTCTGCTTCACTAAATCCATGACGGGGACTGGGCAGTATTTTTAGAAATATAAAATAGGAGCACTTCTATTCACCAACAGGTTTTCTAAACTCCTATGATAATAGGGTGCACGTACTGTACATTAGTTGATTTCCTGGAGCCTATTTATGTTTTTTCCCCATGTTAATATGCACACAAGTAAAAAATTGCTGATATTAATCATGTCAAATGACTTCAGGCCAGAGGTACTATGAAGTGAAGTGTATTGTCACATTTGTTTTGTATTTTAAATCATTTTAACAAACTAAATGTGTGTACATATTTGTCAAGCCATTAAAGCTGGCAGCAAGAATGCTATTTGGATGCTGATGAAATCCAGGAAAGCAGGTTAATAATATGTTACAGTCAAATCCTGCTGGCCTTAAAAACAAAAGGATGCTGTCTAAATACTGGAAAGTTCCTTTAACCAGTGTTTTAGTTTCTCAGGGAGTAAAGAGGAAAGTGTTAACAAGTAAACATAGTAGTAATAATGCATGTTTATGAAAATTTGTTTATTTGCACTTTCACATTTGCTGCTCTAAGAACAAATTGTTTATTTGTGATTAAAAAGTGTTGATGTTAATGAGATGCCATCAATGCAGCAGTTTGACCCTGTAATTCCTTGATCAATATATTACTGCTTTGCGCTTAGCAGGTTTACTCCTTCTGATGCTAGAATTATGAACAATGTAACAGGAGTATTTATGTTTATTTGAATTGTCTGTGTACCTGTAAGACTTCCATTGAGATCTGTGCAATAATTACAATGCCGTATACTTGATATGATGTAAGAGAGATTTAAAGAAGAAAAACTTGACATTTTCAGGGATGTGATATGACCTCACCTCACCAAGCTATCCTGTTTTAATGCAATTTTAAAATGGTATTATGACTTCACAACAATCAAATAAATATGGTGTTTTTTGGACTTTAACTAATAAGAAGTTTCTTTTTTTCTTTTGTCTGGTTTGCTGTATTTTCAGTTGTGTGTAATGTATCAGTGAAACAGGAATATAAAACCATTATATGGTTCATCTGTTTCTGCTCTGTGTTTCATAGCCAGTACGCTAAACTAATTCCACACAGTTATAACTTAGGGATCAGTAACACTTGTACACACGTACACACGTACTGTGTTGTAGAATAATAACTGTCAAGGTTCATTTAGTAGCTTTTGGTCATATCACATGATCTTCATTAGCAGATGGAGTTGGCCCATTTCTCACAAGAATTCTTTTTTTTTTATTTCACACTTTAAGGACTTCTTGTATAAAAGTGTTGAATATATGTTAATATAAAAATATATTCTTACATTAATAGTAGCTGGACACTGATCATTTTTGGATGTGTTTATATGAAAATAATAGAATATATATTAGAGCTGAAAAAATATTGATTAACTGATTAGTCAATTGACAGAAAAAGTATCTATAGAATGAACCACTGATCTGTTTTAGCTGCACAGTCCATGTGATATCAGCACAGCTTCTAAAATGACCTTGAGTTGAGTTTGTTTTGTTAGCTGCCATGTTCATGGTCAATAATAAACTTTAACCCCAGAAAGGACATAATGTAGTTTTAAAAATAGTTGTGGACATGTGAGCTGAGACACGACTGTTTTAAGGAGGATGATAAACATGAGTCTGTAACAGGCAGCTTGGTAACATCTCAGCAGAAAGTCATTCTGAAGCTAATTTGGTTTTAAGTTTATGTTTAGGGAGAGACAATGTCAAGTCAGTGTCAAAGAAATTAAAAGAAGATGGAGGCGTGATATAGGAGAAGGGACAGTGAGTACCAAGAAGCCTCACATGAGACAACCGTTCTTTGGTATGTAGGTGACATATCGATTTAACAGCAGAAGAGGGAGGACAGAAGAGACCCGGAGTAAGAGGAGTCATCTCTCTTTTTCAATTTGCAGGACTGCAGTAAGCCAAGGGGCCATGTGAAGACAGAAGAGCAGGATTAGAGGAGAGTGGATGAAAGCGCAGACAGAAGTGTGGAGGTGGCAGGGTCAGTAGAAAGCAAGTCAGCAGCTTGGAGGGAGGAAAGGGAAGATGTAAAAGATGACTTGAGTAAACATGCCACCACCATAGGCCAGCTAGTGACTCAAAGCAGATTACTTGGTGTAAGCAAAGGGTGCCTATGACTACATTAACAGAAATGACAAGGGAAGAACAATAGAAAACTGGAAGATAGAGTTGGCAGCTACATGGCAGCTAACAAAACAAACTCAAGTCAAGGTCATTTTAGAAGTTGTGCTGATATCACATGGACTATGCAGTTAAAAATGTTAAATGTTTGTGACTGCACTGAGTTCAGTGACTTTGCAAGTGAGTACTGGAAAACAAAGGATGAAAATGAAATGTAACTTGATATTAACTTTGGTTGGGCACTTCACAGTGCAATTATGGCTTTCTAGAAAATTATGCTTATAAGATGTAAATAGAGAAAACACATTAGGCTGATGAGTTGTGTTCTAAGATAACTGTCTTGAGTTTAAATAATGAATGCTATATTGAACTGGTGGCCCTATTATGTCTAAAACATACTCTAGACTGGATTGTTTTACCACCTATTATAAACAATGACAATTGAGAAATACAGACAATCATTTCCTGTAGGTAGGATAGAAACTTTTTTCTTTTTTGCCAAACTCATAGAGGAATTTAATGAAAAACAAGTTTGGCTGAAGGCTCCAAAATTCCGTTTTCCAAGCTGACATTTTTAGTTTTAAAACTGGAGCTTCAGTAGCACAGCACTGGTCTGCAACCTGTGAACTGGAACCTCCCAAAGAGTTACCAAGACAAATCTGGGGTGTCCAAGACAATTAAAGATCCCCCCCAGACACTCATTTGTCTATCTTTGTATACATACCTCGACCAGAAGATGGCACCATCTCAATGAATCTCTATCAAAACCCTATCAACCCCCCCCTCACACACACACACACACACACACACACACCAATAACAGAAAACACCCATCTGTTGAAACAGACAGTGCCTTCCAATGATTGCTTTTATGGATAACCTCTCAGATTTTTTTTTTCTATTCAATTACTCCTTTCTGGGCTGAACAGTAACTCAGTTAAGAGACCTGAGTTTTATAAAAGGTCATTTTGAATCACAGTGTGAGCTTCCTGTGCTAAAACGCTATCAAGCCAATTAGGTTATTAGGTTTGTATGTGTTTCCACTCCCCTGTGTCATTTTTGTGCTGATGGATACGGTGTTAGCCAAAAGCCAAACTAAAGGTTTTGAGCAGAGGTCTCACCTGAACGAACAGCAACAGATGGAAAGGAGGAGAAAACGTGGGCTGACTGAGCTGACGCTTGGCTAATGCCCTTGATATGAATCGTACAGATAAAACAAAGATTCTTTTCAGGTAATCGGCAACAGAAACAGTGCTTGAATTGTGTCTGCTTGTCCTTGACACTGTTAAATATTACAAATAAACCTCACTGCACTGTGAGAAGCTTTCATGTATTCATGAACTGTTTAATTTTTTTCCTTTATAATAATGCCAGTGAGGAAAAATTCTTGATGATGCTTTACATAAAATAATCTCTCTCTCTCTCTCTCTCTCTCTCTCTCTCACACACACACACACACACACACACACACACACACACCCTTGCCGTGCACTAGTCCAGTGAGAGGGCCCTACTGAGTCCAGTTGCCTCCCTCTGCTCACAATCATGCTGTCTCTCTGCAGTCCAGCAGTTTCCGGGATAAACATTTATATTTGTAAGAACGTCAGCTTGGTGAAACTTTGAGGATATTTTATGAGTTGACAAGAATACTGACGTTTTTGCTATAATTCGGCGATACAAATGTTGCTCCTTCTACACAGTAGAGCCATATTTTGGCGGCTGATTGCTGACTTCCTAAAGCTAATCCAGCTTTGTGGCGTCGGGGAGCAGCGTCAAATGTGCGTCTGAAGGTGAGGATGCTGCTGTTACTTCACATGGGGCAGAAAAATATATGTTGGTCTCCTGTTTCTTGTGAGGACACGTTTGAGGAAAATTAACACTACTAGATTATAGGAGAAAGGTAAGGTACTAGAAGTAACGTGAGATGTGGGTGAATTGTAACCACACACTTGTTAATTTAAGGCTAATTAGCTTTTTTGGTTAGCATTAGTTAGCTACTATATGCTATGTTCAGTTACCTTAACCTGTAACATGGTTAACGTAGTTAATGTACTTGATACAAATTGATATATATATGTATCAATAAGCATTATAAAATATATTTTCACTAAGGTTAAAACGACAAGCCTTTTTTCCCCGCAGCCTTTTTGACGGTCTTAATTAATGTACTGTGGCGACCTACGGCGGCTTTTTGGGAGGGGACTGGTGGCC
>NW_018127949.1:1471590-1475464 GCF_001952655.1 Monopterus albus
AAAAAAAAAAAAAAGAAGTGATCTAAGCCTGCTCTGCACCATCACCCAGGAAAAGAGGGGAGCAGACAGTTCAACAGGACACGATTCATCCACATTGACAACACCTAAAGACAAACTAAACCGTGTGATGACTATGAACAGTTAAGAGATATAAGTGCTGCACAGGACCCCCTAGCCTGGTGGGGTCATCATGAGTCTGATCTTCCCATCCTGGCTCAGTTTGCACGACAATATATGTGCATTTCAGCATCAAGCTGTGCATCAGAATGTGTCTTCAGCACATCTGGAAATATCTGTAGTCCAAGGCGTTCTAGATTGAGTGAGGAACACCTAGACATTTTGGTTTTCTTGGCCAAGAATCTCAACAAGACAAAAAGCCTGAGTCAGACTCAGTAGATAGTCTACTCCAAAAGAATCAGCCACCCAATAGTAGGCAAGAGAGGGAGTAAGGAGAAGGGACATAATGTTGATAGGAAAATAAGAGATTTTGCTGCTACAGTTGCTAGCTTATTTTAATTTCAAATAATTTTATTTGTTCTAATTGTTCTAAGTTAGAACTTCTAACTTCATACTTTTTATTTACTCACACTGACTGTTCAAAATTTTTTTTTTTTTGAGTGCAATAAGAAAAGCCTAGTATTTTGAATTTTATTTTGATGTTATTCTAAGATTTTCTATTAAAATAAAGTCAGTAATGACATTTTTTGCATTCTCTTTTTATCTGAAAAACTATCCAAAAGTATCGAAAGTATCGAAATACATTTTGGTACCGGTACCAAAATGTTGGTATCGTGACAACACTAGTTTCTTTGGTGATTGAAAAGAAGCTCTCATTAATGTTTTGACACAGTAGATTTTGAAATGTCTGTCAATGGACACATTTGACAAAGGTTCATGATCTAACCCTGTTGTTCAACCCGTTCACGGTGTCTTAGTGTTAAGCTGTTAGAATTGTAGACATATTTCTGTTTTTTGGAATTTGCTATGCAGGCTTTCTAAACCATCAATCCTATTACTTTGTGTAATTTACATGATAAAACTTAAGCAGTTAATCTAGTTTTTTTTTTAAGCCTGGCACGAAGAATTCCTTTTTATTAATACATACTTTTATTCAGATGTTCAAATCAAAATGCCATTTAGACTGGTTCAGTGCACTGTGCCATTGTTTAATTCTGTGAAAATGATTGCATGAACAAAAAGTGTATATTTTAAATAAAGAAACTTTGTATTTATATTGTGCCCTTTGTCTTACAATTTTCCAAAATGACAATTTTGGTGTCATGACAGATTGTAAAGCATATTGTATGTGAACATTTAAGTTATGGTGTATTCCATCCACGAGCTGACGTTGGGTGAGAGGCTGGGTACACTCTGAACAGTTTGCCAGTCTATCACAGGGCTAACACTTTGAGACAAACAACCACACACACACACACACACGCACACTCATTCGTAGGGGCAATTTTGAGTCTCCAGTCAACCTAAGATGCATGTCTTTGGTCTACTGGAGGAAGTTGGAGCACTCTGAGAGAACCTACGTGTATTCAGTTAAGGCTAATGCACATGCATACTGTCCTCTGCTGGGCACAGGTGGAAATGTATACAGTAAATTCTGAAACCTCTTCGGTGATGTCAGTAACTGCCAGTTTTGATGTTGGCAGGTAATAGTTCAGTACTCAACTTCACGCATTACGCCAGAGACTAGTGAGGTCATTATTTATTTATTCAGATTATGGGACATTGCACAAGTTACACTTATATTTGCAAATTAATCGTTTAGCTATGGGTTTGGCCCCATTTCCCTTTCCAACCAGACCATAAAACCCAGAATTTGAGAAGGGCTTTGCGTTGTTCACATGAAGCTATGAGACAGACATTGTTTTGAATGGCTGTTTATCACTGGCACAATGCCCCCCCACCCAAATTGTATATTACAGTTACACTAAAAATTATACTTTCTCAAATCACGAGTAGTAGTACAGTATTTTCATTGTACATGGAGAATCCAACATTATGTGTCCACATTTATGAATTGGGATTGATTTTAGTACATTTGAAAATGCCGCCTTTTTTGGAATCTAGATGATGTGTACTGCATGTTAAACATGCATCAGCCACAACTATACGTACACCGTTCAAATCTAATTCATTATAAATTAGAATTAGAATAATTAGAATCATCACCTTATTGACCATTTCAACTTAAAAAAAGGGACATTATAACCTTGTAAAGGAAATATTCATGGCAGAACTGCTGTTTTCACGTGTACCTAATGTGACAGACTGGTATATGTACACAGGCCACTATTAAGAAAGAAACAACAAAACTATACATAGTTAATTATGATTGGAATTTGTTGTATTTACAAAGGTACATCAACTTCAGTAAAAATGAATACTTATTAATAACTAATGTAGGAGACTTACCATTTTCAATGAAAGACCGAAGGTACCCTGCCACTCTGCACTGGTCCTCAAGAGAGCAGTCCTCCTCGTCTTCATCATCATCTATGGCAGGCCACAGTATTCTTTCTAGGATAGACTGCATAATATAGTGGTGCAAACAGTTTTCTTTAGCTGGAATGGGGGTACAGGTATAAGACTGAAATAAAATATCTTTAATATTCAGATGTGAAAAGAGCTAAAGTTACACTTTACCTCACAACTTGGAGCAGTTTCTGATTCCCTTGGCAGGAACAGGGGAATGATGCCTGGTCTTTCTGTCAAAGTGGCCAAACCATGGTCTCTTTAATCCCTTTTCTCAGCTGCTTCACTTGACGGCTTGTTCGTGTTATGACCTGCAATGGTGGGAGCAAAACAGTCCAGCTGTAATCTATTAAGTGATCTAACACACACTTTAAATGTCAACTGTAGTAGTAAAGGCATTTCACATGGACTCACAAGTACATAATTGTTTTTTAACCTACATAAAAAAAAAGTTTTTACATTAAAATTTTTGCTGTACCTTCATATTTAAAAACCAACCCTCTTGGTGAAAAGAACTCATAACTTACAGCATGGAATAGAAAACGTTCATACAGCCACTTTCGATTGCTTTGTGTGACACCTGGCAGGTCCGCTGGCTGCACAGCAGCCAACAAGGAAAAACTGCAGAGGGTGATAGTCAGCTGCCCTCTGCCCTCCTTGGATGATATTGCCAGCTCTCAATGCCTCTCCAGGACCAGGAAGATCCTTTGACCACCTCCCCACAGACACCACCTGTTCAGCCTGCTGGCCTCCAGACGGAGATACAGGAGTGTCAGCAGCAAAACAGATAGACTGAAAAACTGTTTTTATTTGGCTATCAGGACACTCAACTTCCACATAAGCCACTAATTTCCCTCCACATTTTTCAAAATGCATGTCCAAAAATTTAACTGAACATACAATAATATCCAAACTGTGCAAATACTTTCACTATTTCATATTTGCTTTTATTATGACACCATAAATACTTGTTGGTGGGGTTGACTTAGTCCTGTTTTTACTCATTTATTAGATTTTATTCAGTGTACCCGTTTGGTTTCGGCCAAGGTAGGACCTAAATATACAGACCTGGAGTAGAAACTACTGTAGGATTCAAAGCAGTTTAATATAACTAAGAAATACAAGGAACAAAGGGGTAAACAGATACTCAACCTGACAGCGCACTACAGACAGGTAAAGAAAAACACATAAATCTGTCAGGGAGATATAAACACGAAAACCAGGGACCCAAACTAATAATTATCAAAACACAGAGTCCACACACAAAGCAGGGGGAAAAAAATCACAACTTACAAAAGTCCAAATAGAACAGAAAGTAAAGGCAAAGGAACCAACCGGGTGTGGTGATCTCAAAGGGAGCACAGGTGAGGCATGGGAACCAGGTGAG
>NW_018127949.1:1477526-1478222 GCF_001952655.1 Monopterus albus
AACACAAATTTCCTTTACTTGTAGCATTACCTTGAAACAAGATCCATTTCTCCCCAAATCCAGCTGCTGTTAGTTCAAATTTAACTGCTTTGGGAGGCACCGTGTCTGACATGTGATCATTCAAACAGAAAAAGGTGTGTGTGTGTGTGTGACACGGCAGGCTCTCTTGGATGATTGGGGGGTCAGAGATAAAATTGGTGTTGAGGAAGGCCTTGCTCTGTAAGGGGCAAACAATCTTGCCACCTCAGCTTTAACAAGTAAAAAAAAGAGATACAAAATGACAAACAAGGAAGAATAATTTGCAATCATAATAATGTTACAGATTTATAAAATCACTTCATTTATAATTGTGTCTTGCATATTAGCAGAGTAGTCAGCTTCATTACGAACACTCACCATACTAAGAGATCAACTAATGTTATCTGCTTAACCATAAACACAAACAATATTGATTTGTGTCATAGACACACTGAGACATCTAACAAGTCTCTACACAACTGTGAATGCAGACACAGAAATAAGCTTTCGTTGCCATTCTAAACGAATATTGTAGTGGTTAGCAATAAACAAGGGTCCAGAGGTAATATGTAATAGAACAGTATGTAGTTCATAGTTAGATAATACTTGTGTTAGCTCTGTAAGGATGTAAGGCTGAGCTCAGTGTGTACGGAAGCTTGATCTGTCTCTGGCGCAGGC
>NW_018127949.1:1478407-1481952 GCF_001952655.1 Monopterus albus
TTTCGCAGCTGCTCTATTCCCATTTACAACCGCGTAACTGATAGCCTGTAGTTTGAATTGTGCCTCGTAAGCATGTCTCTTCACTGGTGCCATTTTCGGGGGTCCTTAGACTGGTTTATCGCTGCCAGCGTACGTAGTGTACATATTATGTCCCTGTGTCAGCGGGAAATGGTCCAACAGTCAGTCAAGCGGAGCGCTTACCAAAGTCGCACAACAACATTTTTACAGATTTTGGAACTCACTGCACACATAAGGCACACTGGATTATCAGGCGCACGGCCGATTTTTGAGAAAATTTAAGGCTCTTAGGTGCGCCTTATAGTGCAGAAAATATGGTACTTACCGTGTACAGGGTTGCGTGGAGTGTGGTCACCTGTATTAGCATTAGCATTTGGTCTCCTTAAGGAGTAGCCAATCGAATAACTGCCTCCGCCCTGTTTGCCTTAATTGACAGACAAAGTCATTCTGCTGAAAAGTGGCATTTTGAAATAAATAGGCCACTGGGGAAAGCAACTTCTCTGAGCAACTCGGAAACTGACTTCCCTCCTGTAGCCATACCATCCACAAACTTCGCATCCACCTGTAATGATATTTGTGTCAAGTGTTTTGCTTCAGTTGTCGGAGCTGCAACTACATTTCGAGGTGTATACGAGGCCACCTAGTGCTTTGGAGTATTTATTGCGCCACCAGACTTAAATCGATACCTTAAGTGCTGTTGCTTATGTCTGAGTTAAGGAGTAGCCAATCGCATAACTGCCTCCGCCCTGTTTGCCTTGATTGACAGACAAAGTCATTCTGCTGAAAAGTGGCATTTTGAAATAAATAGGCCACTGGGGAAAAGGGTATTGTGCAATAAAAGCCGACTTTGGAAAAATGACCTTTTGAAATAAAAACGTCTGGATTTAAATAAAAAGGCAGATGTGATAATCGGTATTATTATGAAAAGAATCATTATGAAATAAAATTTCATGATAATGAGCAGATTTTAAAGCAGAATGAAACGTATTTCATAAGAATGAGCTTAATTTGGAAAATGTTTGTGATTATTTCACAATTTCATGGTCAGTTTACATATTTGTCTCTCATTTATTCATATATTTATTTATTTCATAATATCCTATTAACTTATTTAATTTTGAACACTTTGGGGTTCCATACAAAACGGGAAAAGTAAAGTATCAGTTCATTTTTGCTGTCGCAGCATCTGTTGTGGGGCGTTCAGTGCGCTGTCAACACCGTGCGTAAGACTCCAAATTACAAGCAGACAGCGTGGTATCGGCTTGGAGAAACAAGTATGATGGTGCTCGACCTGATAATTTGTAATGAGCATCCCAATAATCCAACTGCGGAATTACCAAAATTCCTATTTGAATCTCTGAAAACAGTCATAGATTTTGGCATTGGCAACGATTAAGAGGTGTGAATCCCTGCGATATATATAAAGCAAGTGAAGGCAGCATTACCGGATGTCACGTTACAGCTCCGCAAGTGTTTTTAAAAAAGCGGCGGTTGCTTCTCGACCACCTTCGGGTGAAACAATAGCAATCTTTCTTTATTGTAGCGTTCCTACACAGAAACATATAGTAAGTAAGGTGTTTTCCCTTAAGATTTCCATTTACAGAACAAGTTTTGTTGCTCAGATGTTGTGTGTTTGAGGAAAGCTAAGCTCGCTAAGGCCAGGTAATGCTAACGAACTAAGCTATAGCTACGTGTGCTAACTAGCACGGTGGCTAAGTTAATAATTGTTGTAAATTGGCAGCAAACTAACAACGAATGCTTTTCTTTCTTCTAAACCGACCTTCGATTGCATTAAACCGGTGATCATTTATTAATGTATTGTTGTTGCACTTCAAGAATTTAAATTCTGAACAAAACAAGCCTATTTACAATAGTGCAGCTGCGGTTTATGTCACGTTAAGGGCTTTCTGGTCTTGTATGTTGTCTTGTTTTTACTCTGTTTTCTGTCAAGTACATTTTGTAGGCTTGACATTGACAGATGTTTTATTCTCTTCTTTGAGTAGGATTCCGGTGTTTTACGGTAAAGCTGTGTGCTCCTTTACTGCATCAAGATCATGCAGCAGCACGCAGAGAAGCTAGACCTTCTGGGCAAACTGTGCCCTGGTGATAAGAAGCTGGAGGGGATGACCTTCTATTTGGATGGTGTAAAGAAACGCCCAACAGCCCTGCTTTTGGAGGCCATATGTCTTCTAGGAGGGGTAAGCTTATGTGAAGGTGACGGTATAGTATGATTGTGAATCCTATAGTACTTTTTGACAGCGTGTTTTAAGATTAAGGCAGTGTAGTAATATTTTTTTGGTCCAGGATCAAAAGATAACAACATACCAAAAGTGTTAGTTGGGATGACAGTATCACAACTAATACTTTCATTTTGGTCTTTTCTATACCTACATAAGTTTACGTTAGATTTTGCACAAACAAATGTAAAGGTCTGATGATGAAAGATGTCTTTCAACAGATACTGATGAACAGATGTGTTTTCTTTTTGTTCTGAAGAGAGTTGAAAGTTTTCTGCACAAGGATGTGAGTTTTGTTGTGACTGGAAGCCAAGAAGGCCAAAAGGAGCAGAAGTGTACAGATATCAATGGAGGGGCAAAGCGAATGAATGAAGAAGCCCAACGTCTTATTAAACAGCGGGAGACCATCCTCAAAAATGACAGACAGCAACCAGTAACTCCTAGACCAATGGTACTGAACATCACTCTCTACAACCTCTCAAGGGTTTATATTCAGGGTATTTTTAAATATCTAAAATGCATTTTTGTTTATATAAATACATATTTAAAATTTCTTGGTGTGCGTTTACAGTTTTGATACTTTCTTGCAGTTTATCATATGTCCCTGCTACAAATTAATATCTTTTTCTAAATATTGTGAATTGGTTATTGATTTTTATGAGAAATGATTATAACAACTCAAAAACAAATACTATTTAAGGAGTTCAACTTTTAATTTAATCCTTTTTCCATCACTAACTCATATGAACAATTATGAATGTTACTACAAAGTATAGGCTGGAGTGACATGGACGGTACTGTATTTGTCTCTACAGGCGTGCGGCAGCCGGGGAAAGGCCCTGCTTGAAAAAGCTATTAGCAACAATGTAAGTGAGTGTAACTGAAATGAAGTTTATCTTGCAGATTTGTGAGTTTTAACTTGTAGTTTGTGGGTATTGGTAGTATAACAAGTTTTATCTTGATGTGATTTTGATGGATCTGCCTTTTAGGAACGACTGCAGGGGAGCAGCGTTCTGGCCAATGCCCGATCGTGGGGAGTGAAGATTTTGTATGTGGATGGTATCCTTTTGACCTGATCACTAAGGAATTACATGATTAACATGCAGTGAACCTCTGCTCACAGCAGGTGGCACCATGGTTGTAGTGCTTCTGTTCTGAGCTGCTTTCTTCCTAGGTGTCTGTTGTGAACTAGCAGAGAAATGACATGTTCTTAATCACAGAACACTGCTTTATACATCTTGTTGTGTTCCTCAATGTAGTATCAGATGTCCTTTTGTATTTGAAAAAGCT
>NW_018127949.1:1481987-1502078 GCF_001952655.1 Monopterus albus
GCCAGAGGTAAGTTTTTTTTTGGTTTTTTTTTTTTGGTTTTTTTCCCCAATTTCACCATAGGGCTCTCCCGAATAACAGATTTTGGGCTTCTGAGATTCTACATCTTGATGCCTGTCATTCCTAGTACCAGCTAGTCGACCAAACGTTCTCCTTTGTGTTTTTTCCTCTTCATCATCACACTCAGACCGCATTAAAATTTCTTATATAGCAATTATTAAAAAAATTCGAGCTAGTAAATAATTTAAGAATAAGAAAGTCACTTTCGGCTTTTCCCGTTTAGGGGTCGCCACGTCGAATTGTCACACTGACAACTCACATGTTGACATTTGGCACGTGTTTTACGCCCTTCCTGACGCAACCCCGGTTCGAACCCGGGCTGCAGCGGTTAGGGCGCTGTTTGAAAAGTTATTTTTAGATTCAGGAAAGCTCTCATTAAAATGTAATTAGCTCCATTGGGGTTAATGAAGACATAATTTTACAAATTAATTTGCTGTAATGTACATCAACCTTTGCTCTTTAATATTAATGGCTTTTATTTAAAACTCTCTTTTTTTAAATGCAGAAGTCTTGTACCAAACAACAAGGTTCTCGTGTTGTCAAAGGTTGGTTCATGTATTTGTGCTGCTAATGTGTTTATTTCTGAAAAATACCATATTTTTGTCAGCAAGAGTTTTGACAAAGCGTTCTAAGTTCCTCTTCTTTTCTTCCACTTCACAGCTGCAGCTTTGAGGTCACCATATCTCAAAATTGAAGACTTGAGCAGGTGAGTTTCATCTCATTCAATGCAGTTTGATTTTTTTCTCTAGCAGGTGAGGAAGAATATTCATCCTTAATCTTCTGCTTTTGACTCTAGTTAACCAAGAAGGATTGAATAGAATTCAGGCCAAAAGGAAATTATATTTTAAGCTTGCACAGCTTCATGACATAGTTGTTTAGTTATCAGATCCTTTTCTGACAGTGGGTGATGGTGACCTTTCTGTATTTTTGTCTTTCCTACCCCACTGGGTGCTAAAGCTCTGTAGGCTTGCATTTCAGCCCAGATTAATTTCTTAATTGAACCTGTTAAGGAGTCCCATCGTGTAATGTGACAAGCCCCCACAGTGATGCCGCTCCCCAGGAGCCCAGAGCAAAAGCAGACTGGATAAACTTTTGTGAGCTCCACTGCCTGTTCCTGCAGGGGATGTCTATGTTAATAGATCTTTTCATTTGCCCTCTTATTTCAATTAATTGAAGTGCACTGACTAATGCATGGACCACCTCTATGAGAAACTGTATCCATGACATGTGTAACAGAGTAACCTACTGTAGCTGGGGTCAATGTGTAATCCCACACGAACTTCGGCAGAGTTGTTTCAAACATCTTCTATTTGAATAGCCGTAATATTCTTCATTTTGCATCCAGGTTTTTAGCATCACTGCATTGTATTTAGTTTTTGCTTCATGTAAAATAATACCAGTACAAAGCTCTCTTCTGTTGTTTTGTCATATAAACAGGAAATACAGACCCTTGCATATACAGTCTATGACCTTCCCATCCCTGTGCTACTCGGGCAGATATAGTCCCTTTGAAACTCCTCCTCCTCCTCGGTTCGAAAAAAGGAGGAAGGAGAAGAAAAATAAAACAAGGTTTGTTATCTTACATCATTATTTAAATAATATGCCATTATATTGCTAAAACACAGTTTGGATTCAAGTTGATCTGGCTTTGATCGTTAAAAACGTACAGAAAATAAAATGCAGTCGGTTTAGAGAAGTTAACACTATAAACCAGTCTATCACAAAGGATTTATAATAATTGTGGTTTATTTTTTGTTAATTAGGGAGAAGAAAGAAGTTGAAAGCACTAGTCAGGATAAATCCCTGACTCCAATCAGTTGTAACCCTTCTCCTTGGCAGCCACGCAAAAAGGACGTGTCTTACTGTGAATGCTGCCAGCAACCCTTCACTAATCTGCAGGAGGTATATACAAATGACTTTCTCTTGTTGACACTTCACTGATTTTTTTTTTTGTTTTGTTTTACATCTGTTAGACAGTCTTTGAAATGCTGTCTTTTGGTCCTTGCAGCATTTACAGTCCGAACAGCATCGGACATTTGTGCTGGATCCCTCCAACTACAGTGTGGTGGATAAACTTGTGGCTGACATGCTTCCAGGGTTCAACCCCAGTCCATCTGAACTATCAGAGGAAACACTGAACAGGTGAGTTTGGATAATTGTTATATTATGGCATAGTGCTAATATTGTGAATGTTTTGTCATTTTTATCAGCCCACAATGGGTTTTCTGTTTTAAATGGAGAGTTTAGTGTTGACTATGTCTTCCTCCTAGACCACCAACTACTTCTTTGCCCATCCACGATGTCTGTGAACTTGAGCCTCTATCTGATGTGGAGACAGAACGTGCTGTCCAGGCTCTGCAGCGACAAGGTTCATCATTCAGTATTTGCATCTCCAGCCCTACTAGGGCTCCTCTTTCCTTTGGCCCTGCTGGTCCATCACCAGGAAGTCAGTTTCCCATCCCAAATCCAGACACTCTACGTGGTGACATCCAGTCTTTCAGTCCTACAGAGTGCCAGTTCCCTGTTATACAACCTCACACTCCAAGCCCAGCCATATTGGATGTCAAACCACAAGCTCATGACCTGGCCAGCCAGCAACCTGATTTTCCACATCTCTCCCCCTGCCCTCAGACCCCACCTCCTGCCCCTGATCCTTACTCATTGCCTCCGCTCCTCAGCCCACAAGCCCCTTATTCCTCCATTATGGAACCACACAACCTATACTCAGAGCCCCCTGTCCTTAGTCCTCAACAGTACATAGTAGAGGAGGCTGTAGAAGGTGTTATTTGTGAAATGGACAGTGCAGAGTGTTTGTCCAAATCCGTCTCAGCTGTCACACTTCCTGTCTCCACCACACTTCTTCCCTCTGTGGCTGTGACAAATGCAGAAGGAGTGAAGGGATCAAACCAAGATGGTCTTTTCTTATTGAGTGGGTTTGTATGTTCAAGCAGTGGTTTGGACTGTGATAAACTGGCTTCATGTAGATCTCGATCCCTCTCTCGACAGTCAGCTACAGCAGCAAACCGCAAAAAGCGCTGTCGATCGGCCAGCCCTGAATGTAGCTTGAGCAAAACGAGGAGGGTTACAGCGACATTTGACTACAGCTCTAGATGGACTGAACTATATCATACATCTGCAAATCCAGAAAGGGACATTATGGCAAAACCTGAAGGCTGTTTGTTATTTGACCAGACCTCTTGTCAGATGATACAATCTTGTCCTAACCCAAATGTCTCGTCAATGTCCAGCTTGTGCGCTGTGGAAACTGTTGGTTTAAAAGAGACTTCTACCACATTTTGTGCTCCCGCTGTACAGAATCTCACTCAGGCACCAAATCAAATTGACATTTTATGCCATGATAGCACCTCAGTTGCACATCAGCCCTCATGGCCGCTCTCCTCAAAGACAAAGTTTTTTGATCCTCCACTTCAGTTTTCCAGTGATAAACCTCAAAACTGTCCAAGTTCACTATCCCAGTCTACCTCAGTGTGCATTGAGTCTACCCTTATCCCAGACTTAGCCACACTCTCTCCATCATCATCAGACTCTGACTGGGACTGTGACCTGCTGTCACGTCTGGGTCCCACTTTGGCTACGTCTCTGCCGCCCACTGAGCAGAGCTGTGAGCTTGACAAGGACCTCCTCCAAAGGCCGTGCACCTGGATGCATGACACCAGCTACGAATCACATCTGCACACTGCTCTTCATATGTCAACCCCAACAGCTTCATTGTGTGGGGAAGAAACAGACCCTTCAGCATTTTCAAGGACATTGGTACAGATTGTCAAGGTTCAACACTGATCATTATTTGTTTTGATCAACTGGAAGCTGTGCTATGTCTTTAACTTAGCGGCTGTGTGCCCCACCTCCTTAACTAAAGGCAGCACTTAAGCTCATCAAAACAAGTCAATGAATTTAACATTGAATACGTATTTTGAATTTAGTGCAAACTAGATTGTAATATTCAGCTGTTTTTAGGAATGCTTGTTTTTACTTTTTAGCGTAGCTCAGTTGATGCATAGCGGATGCTGCAACTTTCCATAAATTTAATGGCATCCATTATTATTTTTCTTGCTTGTGCACAGAACCCAAAGTAATATTCTTTATGTCGTGCTGACTGCGGACTTTCAGCAGCCATGTCCGGGAACACATGGTGGTATTGAGAATTTAATGAGGCTTATCTGAAAGGGGCATTACTCAATTGCTGAAAGTGCTGCATCTGGATCAGATCCCACGTGCACCTACGTTGATGGTCAAACAAAATGAGGCGTTAGAGTGGAGGACTATAGCCTATAAGACGAACCAAGTAATGTCAAATAGCTTTTCCGGCCTTTTGAACTGGCCAAAGGACTGGCTTTGAGACGAGTGTGCCTTTTGAAGGTGGGCCAAAGGACTGGCTTTGAGACGAGTGCTTCACAGTAGTCTGCTGCCACTCATCTCTGCTTGTCAGATTTTGAAGTCTTAGGTCATTGCTCACCATAGCAGACAAAACTCAAAACACCTTGATGTCAAAAAACAGCATCCCCTGAATGTCCTATGGGGATATTTGCACCTAGTGTCTCAATTCAAAGATGCAGCTAAGCACACGACAGGAGACTAACTACATATCTGACCTTTATTTTTGGTCACGTCAGGGATGGAAACCATGTTTGGACTCAGAAAACACAGATCAGGTCATTTTATTTGCCCCAGGCAGCCCTGAATGTAACAAGTGATGCCAACTCGACATGATTTCATTATGTGGATAAGAAAAGTGTGAAACTAATTCTTGTACAGTGTTTTTAAATAAATTTCTAACCATCAGAAATTCCATCTGACAGTGTTTGGAAAAGTTGTGGCAAAGTTAAACTGTGGGAGTGTGCCGAAGGTGTTTTTTCTGTTGCTGGCTCTGCTTATAGGCTTAGAGAGGAGCAAAACGGGAGGCCAAGTATGAAGCAAGGGCATCAGTGGGTCGATGTGTGCTGCTTCCAGCTGACACAAAGAATATTTGCAATCTAATCTCCATGTACTGTTATGTAACCCTTAACTATCCAGATATGCTGGCATGAAGGGATCCTTTGTAGGGCTGACCCTGGCCAAAACCAGCTTGTCTCCAAAGACAGGAGAACAAATCTACCCTGTCACTGGAGAGATGTTTTTGTTGGACTGTAGCAGTTGTATCTTGTGAGGGAGTAATTTCCCTCTGGGAACTGTGGGGGTTCAGTTTCAGCTCCCAGTTGGAAATTACACGTTTGTATCAGAGATACAAAGCTGAAAATTGCAAATACTCTGGTCAAGGTACCTGGCATGTCCATCCACAGACTTCCATTTGACAAGATTTGCAGTCTGTGTTGATGGATCATAATTGGCGGTCATGTTTAATTAGGTTATTTATACGGTATATTTAAATTCAGTAAAATCTAAAATAATAAAATGTGTTTCCAAAGGCTCTAATGGCAGCAGGGAACTACAACTAATTTACCTCAACAAATGGAGTTGCCAAGTTGATTTGGAATTGTAGATGCTATAGTGTCCATTTCCTGGCACACTTTGAGGATGTCTTGTCCATGTTGTTTTAAAAATTGGGATTAAATGTTCAGTCTTGGCATTGATCAAAGCTGCTGACCAGACGGTGTGTTTGTCAGCTGCAGACAATGTCAAGAATGAACTTTCAGTTTCAACATGAAGGTACATCAGATAGAAGAAACACAAGATATTAGAAATATCAGACATTCAGTGCAAAGTGAGTTCTTGCCTATAATCCCAGAATTGTAGAACAACGTAGTATAATTCTGCAATTACAATTGGGGATTGGGAAAAATGTGGGATAAACCTTAAACTTGGGCAACTGTGGCCTCAGCTAGTGTGTCCTGTGTGGAGATGATCTGGGGTGCTTTGCAGGAAGGCACTGCATAAATGCAGCTATTTTTAAATGACCACTCTGGTTGATTGATGGGATACTAAGTAAAACAAAACAATCAAAAAGAATTGTTTAACAGTGATCTTCAGTCTTTATCCCAATCATTTTGTGACCCTGAAATTTTGAAATTTAATGCTTTAGAGCATCGAGATGCTGGCTAATGCTGAAAGACAGTATTTGAGGTGTTAGTTTATTGAACCAGGTGTTTACTCGGGGCTCCGGGGCTCGTCAGGAGCGTGGGTTGTCCCCTCAAGCCCCACGTGCTCCGTGTTTGCAGGTTCTTACGCAACCTCACTGTTTTCAAGCAGGACTAGTAAGGCCGATGCGTGCGTGAGAGGTCTTCGGGTCTTTGTGACACTGACACAAACCATCCCGCTGGAGCCAGGCGGAGGAACATCGTCCAGGGTGCTTTTCACTTGCTAGAGGCGGAACGGGAGTTGAGAAATCCGGGCCCCGCTGCTGTGTTCGTCTCCACCGTCAACCGCAGCCCTTCCGCAGCTGCGCTCACGGCTCCAGTCAGTTCATTTAACGGCGCCACACGAAGAAATCGCTGGGACTATGTGAGAAACATGCTGGCTGTGAGGTGCCTGCTGTTCGCTGCAGCGTGTGCACGGTGCGCCGTGACAGGTAAGACGTGTGTTTTACCTTAGGATTTAGTTTCCAACGTAACTAATGGTCAGTGATAAAACAAATAGGCGACAGTGTTTCCGTCACTTATTGCATCCACTCACCCTTCGCTCTCTCATAACAAGGACAGTGTAGTTGTTTCAGTGTCAACAAGCAGCAGCTGTTGAATCTGCCGTACATTTAAACAGCAGCATTCAGGTCCGTGCACCCTCGGTTTTCTCACTTTATCTCATCCTGCGTGTGCATTGATCCGTTTCCCGTGTCTTCTGCAGGTCTGGAGGAATGGGTGAGTCTGGAAGGAAGACTACCGTCTGCAAAAGTGGTCGTTCAGCCCAAGCGGCTCCTGCAGCAGATCCATTCCCCGGAGGAGCTGCTCCACAGCCGCCTGGACACCCGGGTCAAAAACTACACAGCGGGGGTGCAGGTGAGTGTTGGTGGCACCTGTAGCTGATGTCGATGCATCTTCCACCAGAGCTGAACATACTGCTAATTGTTGAGGCCAAACTGACTATATTTTGGGGAGTACACGGGTGTGAGTCATGCTTAGTGAATGCAGAGGGCTGACTGCAAGAGTGGACCTTGATTTAAGCACAGCTCAAAGCAGGTGGAGTCGCCATCCAACTTTCTCCCATCTGTTACACTTAAAATCTGTTTTACATGGAAGGAGCTGAAATAATTAGACACATGTAAATGATGAATGACTTGAGGATACTGATGTAAAGATGTATAACACTTTTTACTTGGCAGTAGTTCCATTGTAAGTTTGGTAAATAGTTTGTTTGCCCTTAAATCACCTTACTTTTTGAAAAACATTTAAATAGATTTTACTGCATCCATAAAGATAAACACTGCATAGGTAGGTAGTGTATGCTGTATGTTCCCACAATGTACAGCATGCCCCTGTGTTTCCGATACCATTTCCCCAGTCAATCTGAGAGATTGCAATAAAAAATACACAGAGAAATACAGGTGATTTCTAACTTTCACCAGCTCTCTGTCAGGCCCTGGTTCACCTCTGTTTGTCCTTTTGGTTATCACTCCTATTCCCTGCCCAGCTTGCTCAGAAAGAAACTCATCTTCAGCTGGCTGCTCCTTTCCACCCTGTTAGATTATATTTCACATTTCTACTTGTCCTCTCTTATTACCTTTGCTACGCTGACCTTGAGCTGCCCTCTGTGGTCAGCATGCCGTCTCGTGATTCTGGAGACTGTAGGAGTCTTGTGGAAGATGTGTGCTGTTGTTTCCTCAGAGTCACTGTACTACCTCTAAAAGAAAATTAGTGTTTACATGGGAGGATTATCTTTTGTGTGAATTCAACATGGAAAGGGTTTAAAAAGGTGACTGCAGACTGAATAACAGCCTAATCAGTGCCAACTGTAAATCACTTCACTTTTTCCTTTTTTTAAATAACTGAACACTCATTTGGACCAAATGGACATTTTGCAACCACACACAGACTGAATTTGAAACGTGCATGGGCAGTATAGGTTTTGCTGGATTCATTAAAGTCTGCGCTTGTCTCTAGACTTAAAGCTGCTGTAAGAGTTACTTTTACATGTACATGTATTGTGAAGGCTGTTACTTGTAGTGAGAAAACCACAGGTGATTTTCACCTCACTTTGTAGTTCTCCTCAGCATTTCAGTGTCTTTCAGCTCATTGTTTTGATTTTATGATTTGCAGCTTTTGCCACTTGGATTCTCACTGCTCTCATCAGGCTTGTTTTTAGCAAGAGGCAGCTGCTTTATAGGGAAAAGGCTCTGGTAAACTAACAGTACACTACCTGGCCAGCGCCAAAGGGGCATGACCACTAAAATTAGTGACTGATAGAGTTTCTCTGGATTCTGTCAGAGGTTTTCTACTAACTGTGG
Source organism: Monopterus albus (assembly GCF_001952655.1). Classification (NCBI taxonomy): domain Eukaryota; kingdom Metazoa; phylum Chordata; class Actinopteri; order Synbranchiformes; family Synbranchidae; genus Monopterus; species Monopterus albus. Next base: position 1,490,441 of record NW_018127949.1, read on the forward strand.
CCCAGGGACCTCCACTGTAACTAAGAAGCAATCTGAGGACCACTTTTGTGGAGTGGATATTCCAGATGGGCACTATTTTATTGCTGAAAGTCATGTTGACATTTTTTTATGTTATATATTTGCCTGAATTTGAATATTCACAGACGATTTAATATTGTATGTTTAATTACATACATAGAAATGTGTTTACAAAATAAGATTTACAACAGGATTCCAACAGTGAAAGCACATCACTGAATGCATGGTTGGGGACCACCTGCAGTACCTTCACGGACCACCAGGGGGCCGCAGACCTCTGGTTGAAAACCCCTTGACTATATGATTAGGTGTACTGAGCTGAGAAACTGATAGTCTGACAAAATTTTAATGTTTGGGATTTGATATTAAAATATAGAGTAAGATTCTTTGCAGTCATTACTCTCATGCAACTTTCTTGTCAGTGCTCAGAGGTACCACTTTGGGCTCCACATTCTATAGTATATGCCCCAGTGGAGGCTTAGATTGGTGCTAAGTGGTTTACAGAAAGTGCATAGTAATGTTGTTGAGATATGCTTTGCAGCTGGCCATCTCAGTTAGTACTGATGGGAGCCCGCGGTGAGCTCTGTCTTTGTGTTGCGTATGGGGTTATCCTTGTATCAAGGTCACACAGTCACCAACACTGTCATCCAGAAGCCTCTCAGATGGATGTCTACCTTGTTTTCAGGGAGAGACCGCTGACGGTGGATGTCCCTTATTATCCGAGTCTTTGTTGCATTGTTCTCTATTCATGCTGTTAAATTATTTTATATTGAACATCTGTCAGTCTTCTTCCCTCCTCCATTTTTTTCTGCACACTTCTGTCACATTTTCCCACACAATTTTATTCAGTTTCCTCAGGGCATGAAGTACTTGACAAGCTTGAATTAGCGATGCATGATTTATTGAACTAAAAGGAAGATTTAGACATTCAGATACTTTTTTCCTTGGTTTCTGTTCTGCTGCATATCACTGGAAATATTCATGTTTGTTTATCCACCACTATATTGAATCTTTGCCCTTACTGCAGACAGAGACATGAGACTGAAACCAGGAACCGTAGCATAAAAATTAATGCATGACCTTGGCTTAGAGATGGAGCCATTTTCCACATTGTAATTCGACTACTGATACCTCTGTATACTGTGTACATGCAGGACTGAACCCTTTTCTGTTGCTTTTCCAGTGGGTTTTTCCTTTGTTTCCCAGTTACATGTTTGTTTGTTTTTTTCTTTCCCTTGTCTGAATGAAGAGATTGTGTAGCGGGTGTTTGTTTTACCGAAGCCACTGAGACAAACAAAGTTACGAATACATAAGAATACAGGATACTAGTCATCTGGTTCAACATTCACACAAAGGCAGGAAAATCTTTACGAACATGCTGACACAATAAACGGTCTGGTGTCACAACCACACAAATGCCTGTATACCATGACTACAAAGCCACAGCCACTAAACTACAAAGCATCAGCTAATAAACTTTAAAAGGGGGCTACCATAAAATTCTCACTACAGTTATGAAGTTTGTTCATTCTGTGAAAATTGAAAAATGAAACACGAAAAAGCATCATTTTAAACATTTGCTGCAGCTAAACATTGTTCAGAATCACAGAAGATGTGGTATATGTGCAAACTAGAATTTAAAACAATGAGTAGAATTTTTTTGGAAAAAGTATAAAATCATGCAGAAGACATTGAGAATATTTGTCTGATTTGATGTACAGTAATCATAAAAACATGGTGCATTAGGTTTTATGTTGGTCAGCATTAACATTATGTAGGTTCTTTAAGGAGCTGGAACAAAATGATAGTGTAAAAATGGAATAAGACAAAGGATGGACATAATCATCAGGATTCCAATTTTTTTTTCTTACTAGTTTAATCAGTTTCTCTTTTTTCTTTTCTATTATGCCATCACCTCTCAACTTCTCCCCCATCCCTCTCTCAGCCAGTCCATCTGTCCCAGAGCAGCTTCCTGGTGGAGGCCTTCGGCTCCTCCTTCATCCTTGATCTGGAGCTCAACCAGTAGGTCCACACATGCCTGCAGAGCAGTTACACAGCCACACCACACACCCACCAAACAATATTTTAATGGTTACAACAAAATCGCCCCTCCTGCAAAGGAATAAATACAGCATTAAATAAGAAGACTGTCACAGAGTCAGTCATGGTTGGCCCTACAGTCAGAGTCTAGAGTCCACACACACTCACGACGGTAGCGCCATCATCCTTCCTAACCCAGTTAGGACTTCTCCCAGTTACACATCCTCCTATTGCTTAAGCCAGAGTCACAGTCTTTCACCAGCTCTACACCCCTTCTTCCAAGAAGTGTCTGAGATGTCCAGTACATGAACTTCTAGGTTGAGTTGACCTAACACCCATTTCCTTTTCTAAGCATGAGCAGAGCACACGAACAGTTCACATAAGGCTGAAGTTATGTACAACTTCAAGCTTCCCATTTAAGGAAGGCTTCTGTCTGGATGTTTACCCATAAATTAAACAAGGAGGACACAAGCCAAGATATTCCTGCTTGAACAAGCTATCAGTAGATTGTACATGAGGATCCTTGGGAACTAACATCCTCAAACATTTCTCTCCAAGCTTTTATAAATGCTTAGCTCACTACACACTATTCTATTACATATTGCCTCTGGACTGGTACCTTGTTTGTTTTTGACCACTACACTGCAATCTAGAGTAATGGCATATGATGATATTACAGAAGTATTGAGTTCAGGCTGAAACTAAACTAAATCCTTCTCTCCAGCAATCTCCTGTCCACGGACTATGTGGAACGTCACTATGACAACGATGGACAGCTGTCACAGAATATGGTAGGACTGCTTTATAGAAATAGTTTGACCATTTCAGAAGATGTATTGTTTTCTAGTGTCAGTGAACTTTAGCAGTGCCTCTAAGCAGCTTTTGTACCTTCAAACAGAGCCAGGCTAGCTGTTTCCAGTCTTTATGCAGAGCTAAGCTGATTGGTTGCTTGTTGTAGCATCATATTTACCATCCAGAGAAGTGATAATGATTTTCTCATCCAGCTCACAACAACAAAACAGTAGTGTATTTCCCAAAATGTTGACCTATTGACAAGCTGTTGCCATATATTGGCATCCTCATTCCTACAGAACTGAATAAGCTTGTTATCCATCCTGGTGAGTTTAATGGAAGTGTTTCTGAGGGCTTTATTCCGCCTGAGTGAAACTGAACACAGTCTATAAACAAGTGGCAGCAGCGTTTGTTTTTCTTGTCCTTCAGGCATAAATTCAGTATGACTGACTAGATGCTAGTGTGAATGGCTTTGAAGATGTTTTGCCTCCGGTGTGTATTAGCTGATTGTTATAGCTTGTTTTGCTGCATACTCGTCAGTTCACATCATCCTTAATCTGTGGAAATGTAGCCAAAATTTAGGTGTGTGCAAACCGCCCTATAGCAGTGTTATGAGTCTAGTTTGTTTACTGAGACAGGAACAGTAGTTAATGCAGACAGCTTGACGTTCAACACCATATGGTTGAAAGCCTTTCTCCGTCTGTATCCTCTGCTTTGTCTCCTTCACTTTCCTTTTCTCTGCCAAAGACCACCTGACCAATCGCTAGATAGTTGCCATGGCTGCCAGCAGTCAGCAGCAGCTTGTGTCATGAGGGGAATTCAAATTATGCCCATTCCCACACACGAACATCTTACAACCTCGCTCTTCTTCTTGGAGTCGGGTGTGTAAAATTGGCACGAGTTACTGAGCTTGAAGTTTATTTGCACAGGTTAAAATCTGATTAATAGGAAAAAGAGTATTGGTTGCCTGGGCAAGAACACAGCAGCAGATTTATTCTCTACCTGGTATAAACTATTACAATGGTAAATATATTTAGATTTTGTAGTAAAAACCTAAAAATAGGCACAAGTTAGGCTTAGTTAATAACTGGTGGGGTTAATATTGGAGTACAGCTCATAAAGTCAGTGGAAGGGAAGTGTTAAAGGGGAAATCAAAAGTTATTGTCACTTTCTTTAGAAATCTTGAATTGAAATAGTCTTTGTGCCTGAATGGCTGTTCATCCACCTTTTTATATTCAAACACATGTATCTATAGAGAAATAACATGGTAGAATGCACAGAGGGATGTTTCCTATGCAGCCACTCTTCCCACCACCTTTCTCTCATATTATTTGGTTTTATTGATGTGCTAATAAATTCCTACTGCCATTGTGTGTCACTGGTTAATCAGGATTTCTTATACAACATGGCTTTTTACATGTGGTTGCATGCGTGAGTGGCCATTATTCGAAGTGCATGCATCTCCTCTGAAAAGCACAGTCAGTTTGTGTCTGCTGTGTCAGGCAATTTGATTTCCTCCATTTAGCCTTGTAATCCTGCCTTTTATTTATTCATCATCCTGCCCCAGGCTAAGTGCTGTGGACTCTCTCTCCATTCACTGTGAATGATGAAAGTTCTTCTCACCCTTAACGGATGAACTGATGCTGAATTTAAATAAGTTTTATAGAGGTACTAGGACTTAATCTGGTTGTTATTTTGCACGTTGTTCCACAGCTTTGAATTTAATAGAAATTAAATATTTTCATACAGCTACTCTTAGGAACATGCCGTCTTTCCACTGACTTTTTTTTTTTGTTGTTGTTGTTGTTACAACTTTATTTTGCGAGAAATAATTAATGTGAACTAATGTTATCTTTCTCTGTTGGATGAAGATGCTGTACTTGACAGACAACCAGGTCACCCAGTGATGTTCCATCAACAAAGGCCTGTCTGATTATGTGAGAGGCTTCACCCTATACGATTTAGTCAACCTTAGCTGAAATCTTAGAAATACTCTCGCTGTTAGCCCAGTGATCAGGTCACCTAATGACTGAAATACAACCCTTATTTCATTTCAGCGTAGCAAAGAAGTTGAAAGACTGATGAGAAATAATGTTTTACATGCCCTTATTTTGACTTGAGTGGTTTCTCAGCTCGGAGTAAAGGTTGATAAAGCATGACGAACAGCAGGTCCTGATCGCTGCTTTTCTCTTTGGTCTGTCGGCCATGCTAGACAACAACAAGCTCAGGTGGCAGACATGACTTTCTGGAGTTCATTACAAACACCTGAAACTGACCCTCGCTCTCACACACACACACACACATTTACATGCACACACTCTGTAGGTAGATGTAAACAAAGACACCTGATTGTAATCTCCATCCACTTAAATGAGACCTGTTTGATTATTGAAAATTCTCACAAGTGTAATTATTAATTGTGTGACTGTCCACCATGCACTTTATTTTCTGCCCCATGACTTTTGTTAGCTCTCACAATTAAACACGCGCTTGATTGACAGCGGAGAGTCTCCTTTCCAGTTGTCGTAATCTGATCATGCCTGTGCTATGAGTGGCAGCGTGGAAACACTGGGTTTAAAACTTGATCATCCACTCGGAGCCTTTCAAGGGATTATGAATAATCAGGTGAAGGTATCTAGAAGAGGGGTTTACAGATAATACTCTACGGCACTTCCTCTAGTTTCACCAAAGTATCAGGTGACACTGGTTCACACACTGAGACAGTTTATTTTATCCTGTGTCCAAGGGGGACCTCACCAATTTTACACTCCACAGTCCATTTACTAGCCAAGCGTTTAGTTCAGCCTCTGTCTTCTGGAACTTTTGGAGGAGCTTTCTAAAATCTGAGACACTTGGAGACACTCTGCTACTAACAGAAAAGTTGAGCTACAAACTGAAGGCATGAGGTTTTGAAGATGTGGGCGTGAACCAGGCATAAGTGATGCTATCAAGTTACGTTATGGGACGTATAGGATTTAGTAACTGAATAGCCTGCTGTGTATCTGCTTCTGCTGTATCAGTTTTGACTATCTTCTTTTAAATCTGTCTCTGAAGTGTATGTACGTGCATGGCTAAAAATGAACTTGCACAGAGACGAGGAGACTGTACACTGTAACCTTGACGTGGGTTATTTTCTATTTTTTTGATTTTGTTCTGCAGAAAACTGAAATTGCCATCATGTAGGGTGTTGGTAAATTCACTCATTAGATCTTAATGATGAATTTGTCTTGTTTTTACAATATCATGGTTAATGCATATACAAAACTGACTTTATTAGGTCACTTGTGTGAAGATGAGATCCGAATTTAATTAACATTGTACTGTAGGTTCATATACACTTTACAGTGAACCCAGAGTCTGTCACTCTCATTTGACCCTTGATCTTTTAGCCACACACAGCTTTTTCTTGCTGGAACTCAACTCATTTGGTACCTCTGCAGGTAATGGTTTTCCAGCAGTCGTGTCCTAGTCACTGATGTCCTTCAGGGGACTCACCTGGATGGCTGTCGTCCCTTGTCTGACAGTAAATACTTGCTCTTTAGAATACAGGACATGGTGACAGTGAAGTGTTCGCAGTCCGTGCGCCTGCTCTGTGTGGATTTAGAATACAGGACATAGTGACAGTGAAGTGTTCGCAGTCCGTGCTGGTTTCGTTTTCTGGAATCTGATGTAAACAAGTTACTGGATGTCAGTGCTCACTGTAATCTACGGTTTGTTCCCAGGGAGGAGAGCACTGCTACTACCACGGGTGTGTGCGGGGGCTGCCAGGCTCCTGGGCTGCTCTTTCCACCTGCCATGGCCTACAGTGAGTCAAATTCTTTGACTAAAGGTTGGCACTTCATCTGAAAGCTAGACCCGGTCAGGGCCCAAAGCTTTGTGAGTTGAAAGTTTGAAGACTTGATGCACATTTGCCCAGAGCTTCCAAAGCTTATGGCAATAAAATAAATTTAGAAACTCATTGCTGATTCTCTGAAAAGTCTTCAACAAGGAAATCAGTTGTTTCCTGTTTCAGTTTATTGAAAATTAAGCAGAGGAAAAAAACATTTGAATCAATTGGCCAACTTTTTAGAAAGTATGCTAATATGCCCTGGTCAATATGTAGCCAGAGCCGGCAGCTACTTTGCTTGGCCTCTCTTAGCGTAAAATATGGACGTATATCCTTGCCAAAATGTTTGTGGGTGCATAACTCTTGTTTGAAGGGCTGCTCAGTTTTTGAGGACACACAGGCATAGTGTGCAGAACCAGATTTGAGAGTGACGGGGGACAGAAGCAGGTGATTTGAGCGAGCAGCAGGGATCCTCTCAAATGTGATTCTGCTCTTACAAATCTGTGCCTGCATGCTCTCACATTTTGGTTCGCAAACTGAATAGTGCTTGAAACTTATTTTGTGCACTTTCAACATTTTTGGTATCAACATACTTTGATGTGGAATAATCTGAGAGGGTAGACTCTGAAATAAGAGCACCCATAGTTGGGTGTACTCTCTCAAATCTGATTTGTGTTTACCAAGATGTACCTGAGTGCTCTCACATTTTGATTCACAGACTTTGTTTTGCTCAATATGATTTGTGCGATTTAAGTGTTCTGGGAGCAGATACAGTATACTCCCATAATAGAGACCACAATCTGGTGGAAGTAGCTACTTCCAAAGGTAACAATCTGCCTACCAGCACCTAAAATACTAAATGCGATAGATACAACTGGCAGCTAAGGATTTCCTAAAAGCCATTCATCCCTCCCAGCTCCAGGACTCTCAGGATAATAAGTCAAACTGTTGTGGCTTCCAGATGTTTTTATTGTAACTTAGCTCTGTTTTGTATTTTCAGGGGGATGTTTTCTGATGGGAACTTCTCATATGGGATTGAACCTGTTGGCAGTGAGGAGGTGAGGCAAGACTTCAGTGAGATGGATCAACTAGGCTGATGAATAAACACATGGGTTTCTATTTTCTCGGCATCTTACCAAGGCAGCAACAAAGTCAAATAAAAAAAAAAAAACTAACAAAAATCCTTCAAACTTATCAAAATCTGATAGAAGTCTTTACAGTGAAGTTGCCCATAGTGTCGTGTATCTACATTGAGCGCCATCAATCTAGACAGTGTTACTCTATCTCTGAGCTGTTGAATGGAAAGTATTGAGCTGATACACAAGCCACCACCACTGAAGCACATTTCCTGTCTCATAGCTGAGGGAGATGTAATCTGATACAAACAGAGAGGAAATTTAAAACAATCAACACAAAACATTTAAGAGGTTTTCTAAATCTTCCAGAAATATTCAGATTTATTTTATGGAATGTGTGTTATTAAAAAGAAATGGACATGACAGGGTGGCCCAAGGGATTGTGAACAAAGCGCTTGGGCTGGAAGAGGCTGAGCTTCCTTTCCCATTAAGACCCACAGTAATCGAAGTGCAGCTCAATTACACATAGACTGGATTGATGGATCGGTATCCTGCCAGCTCGTTTTCAAACTCCCCCACTCTTTCTCTCTCCTTGGCTCTCTATCTCAGATGGGTCATTTTCATAAACTATTTATCCTTGGCTCAAGTATACCACAGTGTCCAGTAGTGCTATTGCCATTATGACAGCCCAACAATTGATTAATTATGCATCAGAGCACTTTTCTCCTCGTTGAGCCATCTTTACCTCAACAGACAGCACTTTCCTCCCACAGAAAAAGCTTTTAAATTTAGGTTGAGAATCATTTGCAGTCTTGTTTTTCTTGTTCATTTTTTCAAACTCCTTTTGGTGTTAATGAATTCTAAGGTTATAACCGTGACTTGTTCAAATCTGCGCCCTTTCACATGAATAAATTCTTCAGTTTTGCTTCTGTTGGTCAAAGCCTGATTCACCGAGAGCAGTGTCGGATTTTATCCCTCGTAAAAACAGTGTCCTAGTTCCTCATCTGCTGCTGTCTGACCTAGAGTTTATTTTAAAGAGTTGAGGTAAAATTGAACTTTTTCCACTTATGTCTTGGTCGTGGAATGGTGAACAAACAAAAAGGAATTTTCAGAATTGAAGTGTTCTCCATCCTGTCTCTCTGTGTTTGTCACTGTTTTGTCTGATGCTTTTCAGGAGCAGAAAGACCACATCCTGTATCGTATGCCGGACATTGACCTGTTCCCACTTCCCTGTCCAGGTAGGAGCACCGTCAAGCTTGCAGGGAAGGTCTACACAGAGATTTCTTAGTCAACATAATGGACCATATCTGAACTTTGGGAATTTTTTTTCCCACCCTTCTTGATGCAATGAATAAGTTTTGATGAATACAAAATCCCTGCATGGTCACACAGATTTATAAATTGTATGTCTGAGTGACACACAGCCTGCTGTACATACCCAGCTATAAAACAAATGATAGGCTTTTATGACAAATCATTTTGATTACATTTTGTAAAATGAGGCATATTGGGTCTGTTTTGCTGTTAAAAAGAAGGCTAAACAATCAGATGTAATGGACGTGTGTTTTTCGGTTGCATTTCTCTTATGCAGCAAACTGTGTCTCACTAAATGTTTCACTTGTCTCTACTTTTTCAGTGCCTCACCCCTCTCTTCCCCTATCTACCTTGTTACACTCTCCCCTTTGCTGCTCTCTCCTCTGTTGGCTGTGAGATAATTGATTTCTCATGCAAAGGAGTAGACTGAAATACATGATTACAGCCACCCCTGGACTGATGGGTAGTCATCTTTTCTTTGGCTCTCACTTATGCTGTCTCGCTTCACACCGTCTCCATGTGTGTTCCAGGATGCTCGGTGAACAGCACAGAGAGGCAGACGGGCAGTCACAGCGAAGGAATGTTGAACGACAAAGATGGCAGGTCTGAAGAAGAGAAACCTGTCTTTACAAAAGGACTGAGACGCTCAAAAAGACAAGTCAGTTTTAATACAGCTTCTGTGCCTTTCTTTCTCCCAACAAACACGTGACCTGACACAGTGATGGAGACTGTCGGTCAGATGATGCTAAGGTTCTGCACATATCCCGATAGTTTTTCTCAGCTTCTGTGCTGATAAAAAAAGAATCCCAGGGTAACCAAGAAAGACGGATGTCTGGAGCTTTCTGATGACTAGTAAAGAATTAATTGAAAATTAAGTAACTTTCTCAATCTCCAACAGAGGTTTGCATTACAAGCTGAGGGTGTAAAGTTTAAAACATGCAGGTTTTACTCGGGGGAGAATATCAGAGGCCTTTAGAAGATAAAGATGGTAGCCATGGATGCCAGTCCAGATTGAAATATCAGTACTATTTGATGGATTGCCTAAAATTGGGTGCAGGCATTCATGCCTTCCTCCAGATGAGCTGTAATTCCTTTGCTGACCCCTCATCTTTTCCTGTAGCACCATCATCAGGTCAGAATTTCAGTGTGGCCAGTACTTGAGTTTCTGATCTAATACCCAAAAACAAATGAAATTTATGTATTTATTTTATGATACTAATGATAATTATCTTTAAGGATGTTTATTTCAAACCTTTGACATGTAAGGGCTTTAAAAACAGGTTTCTTTCTTGATAGACTCCAGAGTGTATCCCTTCAGATACACGTCGATATTCTGCTTAATGAATGAATGAGTGGTTGTTGCCTTCTCAAGAACAAAGATTAGAGTTTCACCAGCATCAGCAGGTGTGTGTGTTCTCGGTTTGCATAGTGACTTCTTCTGCTGGGCTTGTGTGTGTGCACTGTGTTTGTCTGTCCTGTGGGAAGGTTATTATGGCAGCAGTCTCAAAGTCTGACAGTATGGATTTCTTTTGCCCCCTCTAGGTGAGGCGAGGCCAGCGCACAGTCCAGACTGAGACTAAGTACATTGAACTCATGGTTGTCAATGACCACGAACTGGTAGGTGTAAAAATACTAATATCTACTTAGTGAAATATTCTAGGAAACAAGCAGAATATACAGTAGTTTGGCTGTTAAATTACTTTTCATGCAGACCTAAAGTGTGCAATGTATTTGTGTAAGCTAAGAATGATGCTCCTCACTACAGAAATACTTCAACCTGGATTCAAACAAACATCAGATAATAAAAGTATACATAATCTGTTCTATATCATATCCTCAGCATGCTAAAAGAGAGGATAAGACCTAACCAGGACTAGTGTTCATTTAAAGCCATCATAACAGACAGATGCTGCTGATGATGTGACACAAAACAGAAGTTGAGTTTTGGCCAAAATATCTTTCTCTGCAACTGTAGCATGACAGCAGTAAGAAAACGTGAGTGTGACTCTTAGTGAAATTAGGACTCAATCAGCTTGTGCTTTGTCACTACCTGTGTTTAGCATAGAAAAGGATGATGGGCAGTAACGGCGTCTCTGCTCGCCCCCTTACAGTTTGTCCAGCTCCGTCGGTCGACCACGCAGACGAAGAACTTTGCCAAAGCAGTAGTGAACATGGCCGATGCAGTGAGTGGTTTTAAATTATTATGAAAGTATATTGTTGAGGGGTTGAATACGTTTCCTCTTTCTGTCATCTGTTTTCCTATGGCACAGACTGAGCTTACGCATGACTGTTGCTACTATTCATAGAAAATAATTTCCTGCAGATGAAACGTTCCTGACTGGGATGGTGTTACTGTCTGGCACTTCTCTTTTTTTGTTTTTAGCCACCAAAGGTTTGGTCTCAGAGTGTTTTCCAAATTGGGATGTATCAAAATATTTTGTCTATTTTCTGCCATAAATCTTTCAGGTATGGAAAGTTTTATTGGTCTCATCTCTTGAATTTTTCATCCAGATTCTCATCTACTCATTTTTAACAGGGTCTTTGAATATGAATGAGTGTGTGTGTGTGTGTG
>NW_018127949.1:1502146-1502555 GCF_001952655.1 Monopterus albus
AATATGAATGATTGTGTGTGTGTGTGTGTGTGTGTGTGTGTGTATAGTACAGTTGATCAGATATGATGACCTTTCAAAGCATCCAAGGGAAGTGCAAAAAAATTCACTCTGTGCTGGCCCTCAAGCGTAGCATCGGCACAGGAAGCCTTTCACGGACTGGGGACAAGCACAGCGATGCTGGTTTCCATGACAACCAGCTAATGCCTGCCTTTTTAAATTGATTTATTTATGGTCATTAAGGGTGCCCATATCCTTCAAAAACACTTTGACTTTTGTATTACTATTATACACACTTTACCTTCTGTATGTGTGCATGTTGTAGCTACTGTCCTGAATCTTTATAGTTGGCCTGTTGTTTTTGCTTCGCTTGCTTTTAAGTTCCTTATCATTGTACTTCACTTGCACATAT
>NW_018127949.1:1502575-1511898 GCF_001952655.1 Monopterus albus
CCCCCCCCCGGCCCTTAATGTTTCCAGATTTACAAAGAGCAGCTCAACACTCGCATCATCCTGGTGGCCATGGAAACCTGGTCGTCTGAAAACAGGGTCTCCGTGGGCGACGACGCCTTGCTCACGCTGCGGGATTTTATGAAATACAGGAAGGAGAGCATCAAGGAGCGCTGCGACGCTGTGCACCTCTTCTCGTGGGTTCAACAACTGCTGCTGTTGTCTGTCTTCACTCCCTCCTCCTTGTCCTTCTCTTCTTGTCCTTTTTAACTTATTCACCTTTTTCTTTTTTCTGCCAATCCTTCTCCTCCTCCTCCTCCTTATTCTTTTCTTGTACTTCTACTTTACTTACCCTCCACCATCACCTCTTTCCCCCTCCTTCTTTTTGGTTTCTCCTCCTATGTCTCATACTCTGCTTGATCACCTCCTCCTTTTTCTTCTTTTACTCCTTCTCCTTCCTGTCTGCCACCTCCCTTTTTCCTTCTCCTTCACCCCCACCTTCATCTTTCTTCTTTCTCCTCCTCCTTCTCCACTTCTCTTTCCCATTCTTCCTCTTCTTTTTATTCTGCCTCATCTTTCTTCTCCTCCTCTTCCTCCTATTGTAACAGCAGTCTCCCTGCCTTTACTACAGTGGGAGGACGTTCATGAGCAGCCGCAGCGAGGCAGCCTACATCGGAGGCATCTGTTCACTCACCAGGGGTGGAGGCATCAATGAGGTGAGCCATGCACCCCCTACACTTAAAGATTTCACAGACTGATTATAAGTCATGGTGTTTGTCCAGTAAACTTCATAAACAGCCATTTTCCCATATGTCTTTTAAAGGTTTCTTGTTTTACTTGTATCCTCAGTTTGGCAGCGTGGGTCCCATGGCCATTACATTGGGTCAGAGTCTTGGCCAGAACATCGGCATGCAAAGGAGCAAGGACCGAACAGCTGCAGGTAAGACTAATGTACAGGGCGGAAATTTGTTCAAACCGTGCTTCATGGGAGCCTGGCAGGTAAAGACAAAACAGAAACTAGTAACCAAGTAAAAGGTTTATCTTGCCAGCTTTTAACTTTAAAGAGATGTGTCCACCAAACATACTGCAGTTTCCTCTTTTCAATAACTACCTACCTTTCTACAATATGTTTTTCATTAAAGTGCCTCAGATAAAAGTTTTATTTCCCTGTTAGATTAAAGTTCACCTTTTTGCTATATTTTTATCACACCAAGTAGTGTGAACCTGTTCTACAGCCCTTATTTGATTTACCATTGAAAACTCACTCATCACTGAGAGAACATCATCTCAGCTTTACTACCAGCTCCCTCAAGTGGTGAGGTTAAGCACCATTTTAGAAAGCATTGTTCAACAACACACTCGGCTTATCAGGTGACTGTAAATCTAATGCAGTAATACAACGGTCCTGCAGTGAATCCTCCCTCTGATAATGTTCAGTTTTTATTGAAAGCTAGGTGTATTTTGATGTATTGTGACTATGTCTTGACCTCATAGAAGGTGTGTGTGTGTGTGTGTGTGTGTGTCCAGGAGACTGCAGGTGTCCTGATCCGTGGCTGGGCTGTATTATGGAGGATACAGGGTATGCACTCATTTTATAGTAAATTAATCTGCAGAACACTTAGAAAGAATTCTCTGCTAAAACAGGACTCTATAGAAACAAAGATGGACATGTGCTTTCACTTTTACTTTGGTAAAGCATATTTCAATAACGTTTAGCCGAAGCTTGTATTGGTAAGTTATGTGAGATTTTCTTTTTCCTCTTACTATCCGGCCACTGATCTACAATGTAACGACAAAGTTAAACAGTATAAAATGTACTTTGTAAAACTTGCTTGAACCCACTACTTTGTTATTATAACAAAATATTAAGGTTTAAAGCCATTTCAAATTTAGACAGACAAGTGTAACAGAGATTTCTGTGTCTGTGTCTTTTTGTGTCATTCAGTTACTACCTCCCCAGGAAGTTCTCTCGCTGCAGTATAGACGAGTACCTGCGGTTCCTCCAGCAGGGAGGAGGAAGCTGCCTCTTCAACAAGCCCAGCAAGGTGAGAGATGATCTGTTACTATCAGACATTTTATTTGCTGTTTACACCCCCATGTTATGCAGGTTTGTGGTTTAGCCACATGATCCACATATGTGGTACTGTGTGTGCACTAAAACTGATGTTCTTCCAAAGTTAAATTGAGAGGTCTAGTTTAAGGTATTGGTTAACTCAATTGTTTCCTTACATATTTTCTTTTTCTATAGCTGTTAGACCCATCAGAGTGTGGCAATGGATACGTAGAGCTGGGAGAGGAATGTGACTGTGGATCACTAGTCGTGAGTTCCCTCAGATTAACTAATGTTTTATTGATTACAAACTCAGTGTGTATGAGGCAATCATTTTACCAAAACATTTAACTCATTTAACCTTAAGACTGCCTTGGAAAATTAAGATTTAACCTCTGGCTTTCAGTGTTTGTCACATACTACATGGTTTTGTGTTTCTGGACTTTTTTTGGTCATCTGCCTTTATCAGTTCGGTGTAAAGGAATTCCAAATAGAAGTTTTATCTGTGTCTGTTTAATTATTGAGACGCTACAATTTAAATTAGCAGTATGGACAAGGCGGCTAAACTGGATGAACTGGCAGTTTCTCTACCAGAGTATTAATGAGAGGATTCTCCTACTGAGTGTCACTCATCTTTCTGTTTCCCCAGTACTTGTATACTTGCTCTTATCTGCCTTTCAATGAAAGCTCACATTCATTCTCAAGGCAAATTTCACACAGCATGTAATCTTTGACCTTGAGTGAGCATCTCTTCTCCTTGACTCCATCCTGTGGGGAACAGGATACTCCTGTTTTATCCGATATCAGCTTGAAACATTTGGCTTGCAGCAACAGAAATAATAGGGCACCTTGTTATACTAGATGACCATACTGCGTCAAATATGAATCATTAGTGACTGAATGAATTGCTTCTGTTAAACATTATGTGATTGTGATCCATAGCCAGTGATTGTGACAAAACGAGAAAAATACAAAACAGGAAATTAGTTGTATGTAGATTTTCCACTACACTGGGAACACAGATACAACTGTGCTAGTTGGTGAGCTAGCCCACGAGGCTAAAGAAAAATACAAAACAGGAAATTAGCTGTATGTAGATTTTCCACTACACTTGGAACACAGATACAACTAGTTGGTGAGCTAGCCCACGAGGCTAAACAAGTGTTTCACTGTAGCCAGCTGTGTGAATTTAGGATGTCAGGAAATCCTTGAGGAAGAATGCCCTGACACTCTGCAGAGGTACTATATATTGTCTCTGACCTGTAGGAATGTGCCCAGAGTGGAGCCAACTGCTGTAAGAAGTGTACTCTTACCCATAATGCCATGTGCAGCGATGGGCTCTGCTGCAGGGACTGTAAGGTGAACAGCTTCATATTATGTCATCGCATTAACTGGATAATTTTTTATTCATTATGTCCCTTGACTCTATTTCACGCCCCTGTGGTTGTTTTTGACAGTATGAGCTGAGAGGGGTGACCTGCCGTGATGCTTTCAATGACTGTGACATTCCTGAAACCTGCACAGGAGACTCCAGCCAGGTAAAAGTAGTTCCAACACATCAGTAAAAATTCATATATCTAAAACCTTGACTGAAGATGATCTTCTTCCTCTTCCAGTGTCCTCATAATGTCCATAAACTGGATGGTTACATGTGTGAAGCTGGCCAGGTAATATCATGCTATCTGCTGAATGTTTGTTAGTGCTTCTCATGATACATTCAGTAAAACTTCCTCTTTCTGTTTGTCCTCTCTTCATCGTCACATCTATCCTCCTCCTCCTCAGGGTCGTTGTTATGGAGGTCGCTGTAAGACCAGAGATGGCCAATGCAGGACTCTGTGGGGCTACAGTAGGTTTGGATTGGATATAGAAGTTTATTTCTTGGTCCTCTGATGTTTAAAAACAGGAGGATGATGATGATATTTTTACCTCGTTACCTAGTGTTTTTATGACCATGAGAGCTTGCATAATGAAAGCTAAAGTTATACTCACTCATTTTCTGAAAAGAGCTTTGCAACAAAGCAAATGAAAGACTCTGTTCTCTCTTCTCAGACTCAGCTGACAGGTTCTGCTATGAAAAGCTGAACTCTGAGGGCACAGAAATGGGCAACTGTGGTCCGGACTCCAGTGGTCAGGGATGGGTGCAGTGCAACAAGCAGTGAGTGAACAGTGTAAACTATATAAATACATTGCATGTCTCTGAATTCAGAACCCCTTTTGTGATTATTTTATCATTGTATATGTTCTTATTTGCCTCCTCCAGAGATGTCCTATGTGGTTTGCTGCTCTGCACCAATCTGACAGCTAAGCCGAGGTTTGGCGAGCTGCAGGGGAAGCTCACCAGTCTAACATTCCACCATCAGAACAGATACCTAGATTGCAGGTGAAGCAGTTTTTCCTCTGGCAGCTTGTTAGGTTTGAACAATTGATTTGATTTGATTTATTCTTAACAATAAAGTGTATGATTAACAGAATGTGCTTGACAGTCAAGACAAGAGCAGGCACAAGTAATAGTCCAAGTGAAAAACCCTTTTGTATGTACTGTATAGAAGTGTAAATGAGAAAAACTGCCTTAATTGTGACTGTGTACTATTCATCATCTAGTAGTCAAGAGTAAAAAGGTAAATGGGTATAACAGATCCACAGCAGTCAGTTGATTGGCAGAAAAATAAACTGCAATTATATTGGTGGTCTCTTTTTCAAGAAAATATGCCAGCATTGTCTGATCCAACTTCTCTATGTGATTATTTGTTGGTTTCTTCCCTCTTCTAAAATTGTAAACTGAATATTTTGGGGTTTTCAGCTGGTGGTTGGACAAAACTAAACGTATGAAGAAATCATCATTGACATTTGTTACTGTTTTCTGACATTTTCCAGATAAACCAATTAAGAAAATAAATGGCATATTAATTGATAATAAAAATGATCCTCAGCGGTAGCCCTAACTAACAGCTGTTCAGGTAAACCCAGTTCAGATTGGCAACTCTAAGGACCATGGTTTTCCTGTGTGACCCTCTGGCCTACAGGGGAGGCCATGCAGTGCTGGATGATGGCCTGGACCTGGGCTACGTGGAGGACGGGACGCCATGTGGGCCAAACATGATGTGTTTGGAGCGTCGTTGTCTCCTAGTTACCACGTTCAACCTGAGCTCCTGCCCAGGCTCCTCATTCTCACGCATCTGCTCCCACCACGGGGTGAGTGATTCCCACCTCAGGATTGTGTGATGTGTTGGTGTTTGTGTTGTGGACCTTAAGGCATCAAGTGTGTGAAGGTTACAGAAAACAAAGCTTTGGGATTATTATGGACGTCATATGCCGAATGCTCTCTCTCACGTTTGTCCTGTGCAGACTTGCAGTAATGAGATGAAGTGTATCTGTGATCCAGACTACACTGGGAAGGACTGTAGCGTGTTTGACCCCATTCCCATCCCAACCTCGCCAGACAGCCCTGAAAAATACAGAGGTAAACCACAGTGATGACACAGTACAGTTACAGTGGTTCTTTACATCTGTAAAATAACCTGCTGGGGTGACAGAAAAATGTAAACCAAAGTAATTTGTCTCATCAAATTCCCCAAATTAAATAAAGCACCACCGGCTGGTCTCGAAATAACTCACAAAAACAGGTAGAATAGCAGAGGGTTAATTTTTTTCACTATTTAAACCAAAAAATAAAATCACATTTAGTTTTATAATGGTTTTCATGTTTTTGCAAATTAAGGCAGAATGTCTTTGGTACACAAAGTCTGATCAAATATAAAGCTTCACAGGTTATATTGCAAATAGTAGCAAGAGAAGACACTAATGGAACAAATAAATAAATTTCTATTTTTTATCTCTATAGGAACTCTAAAATTAATTGAAACAAAATAAAAATATGTGAATAAAAGTGGCTCAAATATGAGTTAGTGTTTTGAAAAGTGCAAAAGCAGCCGCTTTGGAAAATGGTGAGAAAATGTTTGTAAAAATGCACAAATATTAAATACAACAGTAAAAAGCAACATTTATGAAAAATGACTGCAGTATGAAGAGAACGAATGTGTAAAATGATTTGATTTTGTATTTTGTTTATTTAAATTTTTGAAAGGAATATTTCTCTACTTTTTCTCATAGCTTTTTTTTTTTTTTATAAAAACAGTTTGTACTAAAATGCTTTACAAGAGAATTGTATGCACATCAGTACGCCTTCCTTATACAGTATGTGCACAAATTGCCCTTGTCCCCATTCATGTGTGTGAGTTTTATTGTGGTACACTTTAGTCATCATTGCCTTTCTCTCCATTAATGACGTCACTGATTATCAGATATAAAATGTGCAGAAAAAAGCATGAACCACCAACTTGTTTTCAGTTAGAATCACTTGCTTTTCCATGTGGGGTGAGATTTTTCACTGTTCAGTTTTTCCCCACTTTAATATTTTACAGATCTTTCCTGCTTTATGATGCACATATTTCTATTTTTCAGTACTCAGTGCTCTCACATGCTACTGTATTTTTCCCTTTCTGGCTGGCTCCATCACTCCCACAGGTCCCAGTGGTACCAGTATCATAATAGGTTCAGTTGCTGGTGCAATTCTGGTGGCAGCGATCGTCCTGGGGGGAACTGGCTGGGGATTTAAGTAAGAGCTCTGGCATGCCTCTTGTCTGTGTGTGCCTGCGGTGTTTCTCTGTCGGCTCCCACACATGCTTGTGGCTCACTGCTGAATGCTCCTCTGCTTGCTGTCTGATCCATACTCACAACCACAGACGGTGGGTGTATCATTAATGCTGGTGGATGTTCAGTAGTTGGTTTTCCATCTGCGAATTTTGTTAGAGTAGGGGAACATAGTACTCATAAACCCCCTCTGATATTTTTGGCTCTTAATGATGAGATTTCTGTCATGTCACAAGAACCGCCATAGCCACTTGTAATGAGTTAAACAGGTAGTCAGATAATAAATAGCCAATCAAACTGTCAAGAATATCTATGACAATAAATCAATGGAGTTTGACCTGGAGATGCAGGTTTCCTACAGTGCACAATCCACAAGTTTTATTGATTTCCTTGCCCTTCTCCTCTATACAGCTGGATTTACTCCAAGTTTTCTTTCAGTACTTTAATTCACAGTCGTGTCTTACCTCATGCTAGCTTCGCCTGCAGCATACAAAGAAACAAAAGTGCATGTCTCCTGCTGTAATCGTTGGACTGTGGCTTGTGTGATAGCATCACTCTGCTGGAATAAATGCTGAAGTGGCAACGTCTTTGGTATTAGTTTAGTTTCGGGATAACAAAAGATAAAGGTGGATGTGATAGCTCTGTTTATCTCTTTGCTTTTAAAGCTTTGGATGCATTGCGTGTTTTCCACACTGCTACCTAGCCACATGAAGGGAAACTCGATAGTCTTACTTGTCTTTCTGTTTCACTTGTTCTGTGTCTTTGTCTGCACCCTGCATCTTGTTCCTGCCTCACTGTGGATCCAGGAACATCCGAAGAGGAAGGTACGATCCTGCTTTTCAGTGCTGATCCAAAATATCATCCTTGATCACCATCCATTTTTTAAGAGTTCTCTGCTTATTTATCTTCTGAACAGATATTTCAAAGCCCACACACACAAGTGTCACCATCATAATTTTTCATCTTTCAGACTTTGATAATATTTATTTGAATAGGGATGAGTATATAGTGTAATGCAATGCCACACGCCACAGTATTTGTAGGGTAATAAGGTAGTTTGTATAGGCCTTTTCAAAATACACAAAACTCAATTCACCTCAATTATAAACTGTATATTTACTTGTGCAGCAGCTAAGGAGCAGTTCAGAAAACGGCTGTATATCCTAGTTTGTCCCATTATCACTTGTGGTGCATGTCCCCTCACTAACATGACTGACATTCATAGAGTAGAGCTGCTGTGTCGACTGTATTTTCCATTTCATTAAACTTTCTGTAATAAAAGGTGAGCGTTTAATTTTTTTGCTTTGTGCTTTTATTATTATTTCAGTTTAAATGACAAATGTTTTTCATTTATATATGTGTATATATCTGTATTTACTGTGTCATATTTAAATGGCATGTACTTGGCTTTTTGTCTTCAACCATCCAAGCTGTTGTTTTTCATTTTAGCCCTGATAGTGTTCTCGTTTCATAAGAAAAGATTTTCTTTCCGCTAGAGAACACTGATGCCATGTAATGTATGTTTTTCATTTGATTATGACACGGTAAATACATAAAAAATGTAACTGTGCATGTTTTGCTTGTTTTTTTGTTGTTGTTTTTTTTTTTAATTAAGCGTGCTCACTCTTCCATGTCTTAGAGTTGCAGTGATAAATTGATAAATCATCAGTCAACAAATTATTTTGATAACTGGTTAATCTTTAGGCCAAAAAATCTAAAACATCTGATTGTTCCAGATTCTCAGATGCCAGGATTCCCTTCACTTATAATACAGTAACTTAAATATCTTTAGGTTTTACATAATAATTTGGACAAAGTAAGACACTTGGTGGTCTTATCTTGGGCTCTAGGGGATTGTATTTATAGACCAATATGAAAATATATCTATAATGAAATTATTTATTACATTCCTAATCTGTCTCCAGTCATTTTCAGTTTTTAATTTCTTAGTTGCTGTGTTGTTTCTATCAGATTTTTTTTTTTGTTCTTCCTCTTTGTGCCACTCCTTGTCTTCTTTCTCACCATCTTTCCTCTTCTTTTTCCAGATCTTCAGGAGGTTGAGTCATATCTCTCTGCTGTCCTGTCTTCTTTAAAGTGTCAATCTGATCTAAAGAGACAAAACAAGGATGTCTTCCACTTATGAGCCATCAGACCTTTTAATTTTCCTTTTCTGACTTCACCAACGCCAAATCCATTTGTGTCTTCTCCCACAGGACAGTCAAATCATTGTTTTGGCTGTGGTGTGGTAGCCCTCAAGACAAATTCCCTGTCTGGTGTTTGTATTGCCTTGTTTTGTGGTCATTGCAGTTTTTTATTTTCTACATTTTGTCCTGGACACACATGGCCCTTAACTTTGTGAGTGTTTTCTCCCTTGTACTGGTTACAGCTTGTCTTCTGCCATAATGAGTGGTGTTGTGTGTTACCCCTTTAAGTGAGTTTGTCACAGATGGCCATGCTCTTCTCCTAGTTTTGCCTTTTATAGGGAAGCCTACAGTTAAAACACATATTAATTAAACATATTAATGCAATAGATCACCAAATAGTGACTGTTGACATGTTCTACCTAGATGGAGGTTGTTTTGTGTGCAAAGACTTTACATTCCACAGTAAAAACCATAACTTCTCC
>NW_018127949.1:1511914-1513039 GCF_001952655.1 Monopterus albus
AGCGGTTCAACCTAAATCAGTGCTTCTACATAATATGCATTTATGAATGAATGTATAGTCCTAGCCTGCAAGGAAGCTTCTTGTGTCTGTGCTGAGGACAGCAGAGTACTTTGTACTACTGTAGCCAAGCCGGAGAGGCAGTTGCACATGTACACATTGAATGTTTTATCCTGCTCTATAATATGTACTCCTATACAACCAATATGCATACACGTATGCTGAACATGGGTGCTGATGTACATAGTGTATGATAAGGTTGACTCATGAAGAAAGCAGTGACTCACTGCTGCTCTGAATGGAAGCACAAGTCTCAGGAGGGGAGCCTCTGTCTAAAACTGCTTGTTTTGAAGATTTAATTAGTAAGAGATCAGATCTTTACCATGTGTATGTTTAAGGGAAGCTGGACTTTCTCTGGATTTCTAAAATTCTTGAAGGCTAGAGGCATGATAATGATATAGGAGTGTTGTATATTTCGTACATGGCTATGGAGGAGATTCAGAAGATGTTTCAAGTTGCCAAGCTATAATGCCATATCTAATATGGGATCTCGCTCTATATGCATAAATTCTGCACTTAAGTTTTACAAATCAAAATTTGGCATCTACTCAGTGTACTCAACTATATGTAAAAATTTGATTTAAGGCAGTTTTTAAGTTGAATATGCATTATCTCTGAATGGTATCATTTGAAAGATTGAATCCTGGCTGAACAGATCCACATAATAAGCAATAAATATGTAAAGACAAAACAAACAAACAAAAAAAAGTTGACTTCCAGAGTGTTTCAGGGTGGAACAACAAATATAACAAGTATAGAACAGATTTCCTTTTTAAAACCAAATGTTCTTAGGCTTTTACTGTATGTGCATCACCTTCTCTGTCCGTCCTCTCTGGATCTCAGCATCTTGTATCAGGTTTAGAAGATTATGCTCAAAAAGTGATTACATACAGTACAGATGGCTTGAGGAGCTTTGTTTCATCCATCCATTTTCCTCTGCTTATCCGGGACCGGGTCGCGGGGGCAACAGTCTAAGTAAAGATGCCCAGACTTCCCTCTCTCCAGACACTTCCTCCAGCTCCTCCGGGGGAATGCTGAGGCATTCCCAGGCCAGCCGAGAGACATAGT
>NW_018127949.1:1513530-1532177 GCF_001952655.1 Monopterus albus
GCCTGTCAATTTCCCGTTCCATCCTTCCCTCACTCGTGCACAAGACCCCAAGATACTTGAACTCCTCCACTTGAGGCAGGAACTCTCCACCAACCTGAAGGGAACAAGCCACCCTTTTCCGGCTGAGAACCATGGCCTCGGATTTGGAGGTGCTGATTCTCATCCCAGCCGCTTCACACTCGGCTGCAAACCGCCCCAGTGCATGCTGGAGGTCCTGGTTTGATGGGGCCAACAGGACAACGTCCTCTGCAAAAAGCAGAGACGAAATCCTGTGGTCCCCAAACCGGACTCCCTTCGGCTCCTGGATGCGCCTAGAAATTCTGTCCATAAAAATAATGAACAGAACCGGTGACAAAGGGCAGCCCTGCCGGAGTCCAACATGCACTGTAAACAAGTCTGACTTACTGCCGGCAATGCGAACCAAGCGCCTGCTCCGGTCGTACAGGGACCGGACGGCCCTTAGCACCGTGGCCACACCCCAGAGCACCCCCCACAGGACGCTGCGAGGGACTGGTCGAAATGCCTTCTCCAGATCCACAAAACACATGTGGACTGATTGGGCAAACTCCCATGAACCCTCCGCCACCCTGAAGAGGGTATAGAGCTGGTCCAGTGTTCCACGGCCAGGACGAAAACCGCATTGTTCCTCCTGAATCCGAGGTTCGACTATCGGTCGAATTCTCCTCTCCAATACCCTGGCATAGACTTTCCCGGGGAGGCTTTGTTTCACCAATGACAAAAAAGGACTCTACAGTAGTACAGCTGTCAGAGGAGATGACGTTACAGCACACTGCCAGTTGACCTGCAGCAGCATTAAAGGAATATGTTGACTACACAACAAGGCCTCTGCCTCTGAAATGATCAGTAATAAAAAAAACAATGACATTCTGCACTTAAATAATCACATACTTTAGAAACGGGTGTTTCAATACTAGAAAAACACAGACTGAACTTTTTAGCACATCCCTTTAAGTATACTTGAAGTCTTTTCAGTAAACACTGTATGAAACAAATACTCAAGGACAAACTCTGCTGAAAGCTCAGGCGACACTGTGTTTACCACCACTGTGTTTACCACCACTGTGTGTGCTCACGTGTCATAGTGGGACTCAAATTTTGGCACCATTCACAGTATGGAAGTCAACGTTGTCTAGTGTTACAAGGAGGTAGCCGGTATTCACTTTGTAAATGTAAATACATTACTGTACATTAAACTTGTCTGAATAAATAACAGTGACTGTGTTCCGCAGTTTTTTCTGATCCCGTTGAGTGTATTATACTGTATGATGTTGTGGATCAAACCAGACATAAGTTAGTTGCATTGCTAATACAGGATAATGACTGACCGAATACACAGTGCTATAGTGAACACAGTAAACAAAGCGCATGCTATCATTGTCAGTGTGCGGCTAGCTGTGTTATATCCATGTTAGCATTTGCCTGAAAGTGCAGCTGTACATGGTACAACCTCACAAGGCAGCTAGCATGGCTGTAGCTAACACTTGACTTAGTCTTAGAGGTTTTGTATAACATCCGCTGGTAGACATGCTTGTAGAACGCTTATGAGAAATCTATGCAAAATGTGTAGTAGTTTAAAAAGGCTGCTATTGTTCGCATAGTTTCTTTATATAATTGTTTTGTCTAAATAGTATTTAGAGATGGAAGCTACTGTGATATTCACTCTTCTCCTTCTGTAATTACTCATCATCTGGGACTTGAATCTCTGGTTCTAATTGAATTTTTAAACCAAGGCACACTTGTGTTGATGGCTCTTGTTTGGAGAAAAATCATGAAAATAGTCACAAAAAAAATTTCTTTACAGAGCAGATGGATGCAAGTGAGAATGACTTAACCAAACTGTAACGACAGATGAGGAAATACAACTGCAGTGTGAAGTACCTACATTTGTTTAATGATTGGTGACAGTGATTAATTAATGATTAGTGACATTACCAACACTAACATTTTCAGATCTATTGTCTCTGCTCTCTTCAGATATCTGACTCGCCAGCATCACCTTTGCCCTTTGGCTGCCTCCATTTATCATAGAAGGATTCCTCATAGTCTCCCTGTCCTTCAAACTCAATATCGGGAGACTTGGGGGCCAAAAGCGCAGCTTCCTCTGGTCCTAGACAATCCTGGAAAATGCAATCCAAAATCAGTCAACGGTCTTGGAGGTGTTTTAAAACATGTTACCGTACATGTTATACTAATTGATAACTACCAGGCAAACTGATTAAACTGTGTTTGTGCTATAAGGAAACAAATTCATAAAGGATTTCTCATGTTTTTCTTCATTCATTTACATCACTGGTAATTTAAAGCTTTTTGTTTCATGTCACCAAAGAATGGTAGTACTATACTAGTTTAGTGTTAATCTCACCTCATCACCCAATTGCAAGTACTTCTCTGCAAATTTCAGCATCTGCTTTTGAGTGACAGTCTGGTTGTGGTGTTGAAGAGCCTCCTGTTTAAACACAAAACCAAGCTAATTATGTGTCTGCCAGTTTCTGCCTCAAACTGGCAAAGAACAAATGGTTTTCAGCAGATTCAGTACTGTAATTAAATGACTATTGATGGAGGTATAATGCTGCATTCATGTCATATTGTTTAAACTGTAATCATAAGCAACTGTGGGGAAAAAGGACACGGACCTGAGCTAATTGTATAAGAGCTTTGCACTGTTGGGATCTGGTTTGACCTGTTAATGAACTTCTACAATAAGTTTAACATAACACAACAAAAGTAGCTAATTTAGGTTGTGTGTATGGTGTGACTACAAAGCTAGCACTAGAGCTAGCCACCTTTCAATAATGCATGAACACTCCCAAGTCAGATGGAGAATGGTTTTCCTTCTCTTCCCATTTCCCAACATTGAGTGCAGCATAGTTGTGGATCTTGGTCATGTGCTTGCTCTTGAAGCATTATGATGTGGAGCTAATGGATGAGGACTACTTTCTATCTTCTTCAGTTTTTAGATCTGTGTCATTGTAGTGACAGGTGATACTAATGTTTGGACCCCTTTCCTCTCACCATTCTTGGTGTGAAGTGGTCAGAATGAATGCCCCACTGTTCGCCGTAGGCCTTATAATACAACAGGTTCTGCTTCATAACCTGGTCTTCGGGTTCAAGCAGGAAGTAACTGTATGCACAGGGTACCGCGCTGCAGCCGTCATTCACTGGGCAGACACACAGTCGAGTGTTAATAGGCAATGCTATGTTGTACAAGAACGGTGATAAAGGCTCAATTGTATCACTTTTCTTACAAGCTGACAGAAAACGTACACTTGTAATAAGCATACTGGAGGTGGTGGTAAATAGTGGCCACAAATTTCTCCACAAAATAGCCTCCAACATTATCAGGTTCTCTTCACACTTGAGCTTGCACCTTAGTATGTTGACATAGGCGTCTGTGGAATGACAGAGCAGAGAACATATGGTAAGGTATGGTGAAAACAGACTAGAACACCAGGACCCAGTACATAATTCAAAATGGCAACCTATTTCTGGAAATAAAAGAATTAAAATTCTTACATTAAAAACTTAACATTTCTTAAGATTTTCCTCTTAAATCCATTTTGCTAAGATTACTTCACTACTTAAATTAAATTAAGATTTATTTGGTATTTGTCATACATTGTGAATTTTGATATCCCATTTGTTAATAAATCGTCCATACTACCCTGCTATGACTGCATAGAAGTCCCTGTCTGATACGAGTTGACTGAGCCCTTCACAGTCCACCTGACACAGCTCATACTCATGAAGGTAGAGCCTCAGAGCTTCCTCCAGGTGTTTAACACTGCTGCTGTAGTCGCCTGAACTGATGAGGGTCACTCCTCTCAGAAAGGAGGCCTACAAAAGGAATTGTTGATACGGTCAGAGGAACCTGTGCAAGTCGGCACCAGTAGCTGGTTTGAGGGAGAAATGTAGTTCGGATGTTTTCTGACTTTTTCTGTAGTAGTGGTTTTGCACAGAGATTGGATATTGAAATGATGAATTAATCTGTGTGACTATATTATGCTGTGTTTCCTATACAGAGCATGTTTTGTGAAGGACCGAGGCGAGGCTGTCCTCACCTCATACGGTCGTTCTTCCTGGTCGATGAGGTAACCGCTCAAGTCGTACTGTTTCTTGTATTGCTCCATGAGCTGGAGCATGTCCTGGTCCTCAGGGTTCCTCTGGAGGAAGGTGTAGGCACATGGGACAGCCCTCTGCAGGTCACCTAGCTGTACAAAGTGAATGATCTCACTATCAGGTTTTTGTTTCTTGTCTTTCAACTTGAATTGAACTGGTGAAGACAGGAGGTACGTTACAAAATTTCTCATTATTTGTTAATTTTCTTTGTTTACTGTTGTTTTGGAGCTTTTGCCTTTGATAGATTTATGTATGAAGGACCTAGAGAAACCCCTATTGATTTTATGATTCCCAGTTTGTTGGTAATCCTTGAATCCGGCATCAGGTTCTCTTCACACTTGAGCTTGCACCTTAGTATGTTGACATAGGCGTCTGTGGAATGACAGAGCAGAGAACATATGGTAAGGTATGGTGAAAACAGACTAGAACACCAGGACCCAGTACATAATTCAAAATGGCAACCTATTTCTGGAAATAAAAGAATTAAAATTCTTACATTAAAAACTTAACATTTCTTAAGATTTTCCTCTTAAATCCATTTTGCTAAGATTACTTCACTACTTAAATTAAATTAAGATTTATTTGGTATTTGTCATACATTGTGAATTTTGATATCCCATTTGTTAATAAATCGTCCATACTAACCTGCTATGACTGCATAGAAGTCCCTGTCTGATACGAGTTGACTGAGCCCTTCACAGTCCACCTGACACAGCTCATACTCATGAAGGTAGAGCCTCAGAGCTTCCTCCAGGTGTTTAACACTGCTGCTGTAGTCGCCTGAACTGATGAGGGTCACTCCTCTCAGAAAGGAGGCCTACAAAAGGAATTGTTGATACGGTCAGAGGAACCTGTGCAAGTCGGCACCAGTAGCTGGTTTGAGGGAGAAATGTAGTTCGGATGTTTTCTGACTTTTTCTGTAGTAGTGGTTTTGCACAGAGATTGGATATTGAAATGATGAATTAATCTGTGTGACTATATTATGCTGTGTTTCCTATACAGAGCATGTTTTGTGAAGGACCGAGGCGAGGCTGTCCTCACCTCATACGGTCGTTCTTCCTGGTCGATGAGGTAACCGCTCAAGTCGTACTGTTTCTTGTATTGCTCCATGAGCTGGAGCATGTCCTGGTCCTCAGGGTTCCTCTGGAGGAAGGTGTAGGCACATGGGACAGCCCTCTGCAGGTCACCTAGCTGTACAAAGTGAATGATCTCACTATCAGGTTTTTGTTTCTTGTCTTTCAACTTGAATTGAACTGGTGAAGACAGGAGGTACGTTACAAAATTTCTCATTATTTGTTAATTTTCTTTGTTTACTGTTGTTTTGGAGCTTTTGCCTTTGATAGATTTATGTATGAAGGACCTAGAGAAACCCCTATTGATTTTATGATTCCCAGTTTGTTGGTAATCCTTGAATCCCCTCTCAGGGACTTCTGGGACAAGATTGTGCATCTAATTTGTCATGAATAAAGTTGACCATCTTTCAGGATTGGTATGGCTGTAATGTCTTGGATTTCAAACATAGTATGTCTCACCCGGAAATAAGCAAAGTGCAGATATCTGTATGGAGATCTTCTATCGAAATCCTCCTGGATGTTTCTGCCGGGGAGAGGGAGCTGCAGCGCGGGGAAATGCGCTCTGCACTTCGTCTGACACAAAGCTCTCTTCATAACATGCCAACTGACACAGAGACCCTGGCTTCCTGCACAGGGTGGTTCATCCTGTTTGGTTATTTTACAATGCCGCGTACAATATCTCACACTGTCTTTAAGAAGTCTGTACAAACGCAAACTTAATTCCAAATATTTGATCGATTCAGTCCAGTTCTCTGCTGCATAATTGTCCAAAGCCAGTCCATACGCAGTAGTGAGAGGCATGAGCTCCTCTTGAGGAAAATGTATGAAACTGTAGTTTTCATATTGTGCCTCTGTCATAAAAACAAGGATCAAACAAAGCAATGTCAACAACGCGCCCTCTTTTACACAAAATGTAACCATGATAAAACGGTATCCCTCATACTGCTTCTTCTGTCTTCTGGTGGAAACTCCGGTGTCTGCGTGGTAGTCTGCTGAAGTGTTTAGGGGTCTTTGGGAATTCCGGCATAGGGCCCTGCGGAGGATACTGTCTCAGGTTTCTCAGTGCAGGTCTACAGCTATAGCCACAACTTTTTTTTCATGTGGCACAAGAATAGACGTGCGTAAAGTGATTGCTCATGCGCACTGTGGTTCGGGTGCCATTGGGGGTTGTCAGCCAGGCAGATTCCCATCATTGCAAATGAATGATTGGCATGAGTTTTATATAGTGAGATCACCACACTGTAGCGGGACTGCAGACCAGTGATGCCCTCAGTGAAAAGATGTTTAGGCTGCAATATGCATGTTGCAGTGTAAAATCTGGTTGGAAGCAGGATGGTTTATTTTCTGGAGTTGTGCAGCAAGACGGCACCAAACATCAGTGTTGCAAAGGAATGTAGTTGCCACATTGCGTTACTTTTCTCAAAGTATTACTACGAGTATAATTAAGTTAATGTGTGATTATGAGTGTTATAGTGTGTGTTGGGTACATGTTATGACGGGTTGCAGTCGCTAGAGGGCTCTCTTAGACTGGATATACCGGGGGCAGAGCAAGTGTGGCCCCCGGCTGTTCTGTGTATGTTAACTGGAGTTAGAAAATAAAGCCCGTGAACGAGACCAACGCCTCTGACATCTTTGTGGAGATATACGGCGATATCACAATGAGGCTGCCTGTTTGTCTCCTCAGTCAGGATCGGCAGCTTGTGTAAAAACCGAGAATGTAACTGTTTCCCACTTCTTTAGTTAAATAAACATAAGTGTTATTTGTGGATCTTTCTTCAGATTTACAACAGAAATCCAAAAGGTCCAGATTTGGTCTGTAAATGTTTCATCATTTACTTTTGAACGTTTCCTACAGGCTCCTGTAGCTCAGTGTAATTAAAAGTAAAGTCATTTCCCTCTTGGGCAAACTGAGATTTCTTGCCAGTGGAATGTGAACATTTCCAAAAACCTGGCGGCATCAACAGAAAAGCAGACAATCTCTTGTCTGTCGGGGCACTACGGCTCTGACAGGCTGATCCAGAGGCGGGTCTCTTCAACTGGTGCCGAGGAGTCAAGCCCACTGAACGATGGGCGATGATTTCAAAATAAAAGCAGAAAGTGGACGGTTTTGAAAAGAAAAATATTTAGTTATATGAATGAGCTATAAGAAGCGAAGAGAACGAGCTAAGCATAAATTTTAGACGCATTGTGCACTGTAAATATTTAGTCTTCTGTTAAACACAGAAACAAGAACGTTTTGACAGTTTTATTGCATGCTTTATAATATCAGAATGTATTTATACAAAAACCGTGCGCCGATCGTCTAGTATACTCTAGATCATTTCACGAGTTCCATTTTCCCTTCCAACAAGACAATTTTATTTTTTAAAGGGAAGCAGTGCTGCTGTTTTATCATCGTTACTTTGACAGAGGCGCTTCCCACTCCCACATTTCTTCCCCTCTGGTAAAATCTCTGCAAAGCAACCTGGAGATTGTCCACGTTTACAGCTCAGTCACCGCTGCTCAGCTCCACATCTGCAGCTTCGGCCCTTTGCGCGCACAGGAACACAGGCCTTACATTTATTCCTTTTGTGGCTTTTATTGCCACTGTTCATCGTTTTGAAGCCCCGTAAGTTATTTGATGTGACTCTGTAAAAATGTTTTCCGGATGCTTTGTCTTTTTCCTCCTCATTACATGGCCTCCTGTGGACTGTAATCCCAGTCCAGTGTTAGGAGAAGTAGTCGTGGACAGTTACTTCACCCCGAAAGTCTGTGCCAGAAATGCAAAAAGCGGGGATTATGTTCGCTATCACTATAACGCCACGCTCACCGACGGAAAAACCTTTGATTCGAGGTAATGCCATCCGTTTTATCTGAGTGCATTTGTTGTAGTTTGGTTTCATTTGCTTTGAAAATTAATAATTAGGCTGCACAGGCCCAAAGCCAGATGCTCGAGCGTCATTTACAAATGTAAGAATAATGATGAATTACCTTCCAGAACAACTTTAAGTAGTCAGCTAAGAGACTTCTACGTGCATGCCCAGCAAATATAGACCTACTTCATCCAGAGTTTACATCCTCTTAAAGTCGACCCACTTCTGACATTTTGTCTTTCTCCATCTCAGTCACCAAAGAGGAGCCGCCAAAGTCGGTCTGTTAGGCGAGGGTCGGATCATCGCTGGCCTGGATAAAGGTCTGCAGGGAATGTGTGTGAATGAGCGCAGGACGATCACAGTCCCACCCCAGATGGCCTATGGAAGCACCGGCGCAGGTAAGTGGAAAAGGCCCACAGCTTAGTGGATTGTTCCACAGAAGCGGGGGCTCGGAGTTGTGATGCTGAGTTAATATTTGAAGCTTTAAACAGGCTTCAGGCTCACATGGCGGCCAGATGGCTGTGTGGCACTTATTTTGTGGTTGTTCGTTTGGTAATATTCACCATCACAGCGTGCACTATCACACTTTGTCCTGTTTATTGATTTCCTATCAACATACAGTGCCAATAAAAAGTACCCGCCCCCTTGGATGTTTGATCCGTTTATTGATTTTATAAATCAACCATCGTCAATATAATTTGGCTTTTTGACAGAAAAAGACAAAACCTTTTTTATGTTAAAGTCAAAACGAGTTTCTACAAAGTAACGTCAGTTAAATAAAATATGTAATGGAAAATAAGTGATTGCATAAGTATTAACCCCCTTTAAAAAGTACAACTCATCCCAAGGGGAGCTTGTGTTTACCAATTAAAATAGTTGTTTAATTTAATTTAAGCAGACATTTCACCATGCTCTGATGTCACAGAGGCTCTCGGTGAAGCTCTGACCCTGTTTTCAGGTGACGCGGTTCCTCCAGATGCTACTCTTGTGTTTGACGTCCATCTGTTGGATCTGTGGAACAAGGCCGACCTGGTTGTCACCAAGACCATCACCACGCCCAGAGACTGCAAACGCTCTGTGATGCGCACTGACTTTGTGCGCTACCATTTCAACGGCACTCTGCTCGACGGGACTGTCTTTGACTCCAGGTGAAAACTGATTGTGATGACTGTTGGTATTTAATGGAGAGGTTTCTTGTCCAAATTAGATACTGAATGATCTTACAAAGTGGAGACCTTGGTATGAAACAGTACTAGTTTAGTAACTGTACCCCTTAAAAACTGTCACATTGTGTGTGTGCCATAGGCATTGAAACAAAGCCCCATCCAAATGACAGCTCTTGTGTGTTTGCACTGTCATCCAGGTATGTTGTCTGTGTGAAGTTATTTTTGACTTTGCGCTTGTATGAGCCCTACGCAGCTACACCAGGAAGCAGACCCACAATACCTTAGTGGGTGAGGGTTGGCAGATCAAGGGTATGGATGAGGGCCTGCTGGGCATGTGTGTGGGAGAGATCAGAAATATTATCATCCCACCCTTCAAAGCCTATGGAGAAAAAGGATCAGGTGAGTACTAATGACAGCAGAAAAGAAAGCAATCAAATTAAGAAGAGGTGATTGTGGATTTGGTGTTTCTCCTTTGCAAATGATTATCCAAACTTCAGGAGCTCAAACAAGTCAAATATTTCCGTTAGACCTCAAGGATGCACACAGTGAGGTATGGTGATGATGTAAACAAAACGTTTATTTTCCTCAGAGCACCTTTAAACCAGAAATACAATAACCCAATTTCAGGCCAAAGCAAAAGATAAGATAAATAATCCCATAAACCACCGATTTAGAAATGTAACAAGTAAAACCATTATCAAGATTCTCATGTATGCAAATGTTTTTTTCCCCAAATATTTAATATTTTTTAAATATTAAATGTTATCACAGCATAAATGCAACATACAAAATGTTAAATCATATACAGCATAGACATCCAAAGCACACATCTTCACTCTGCATCTAAAATTTGAATATTTAGTTCTGATTTACATTTTCCCTCCATGTATAACATTAAGAATCATTTGCATTCCTCTACTGTTTGGTAATGACCTGAGGTATATCCTGGTCATATGCATTCATAATAATTGGAGTTATACCCTTTGTATCTGTGTTGTGGTCAGGCCATTGGTCCTCAATTGCAATTGTATCTAAAATCTTTTGATTTCTCAGACCATATTTTACCTTTAGTTAAAAATGGACGGTTGTTATGTTACATTCTGTTCAGTAAGGAGATCAGATAAGTATAGTATTTTGTTAATGCTGTGCATAGTACTTGTGCAGTAAAGAGAATGCCCCTTTTACCAGCAACTACATGTAAAAACTAATTCCTTTAAAAGGAACTCACAAATAAAACACTTTTCTCTAAATGTTAGTAGAAGTATTCCCTACCTCTTGCTCACCAGGTACAGAGATTCCCTCCCAGGCGACTCTGGTGTATGACATCCTGCTGGTGGACATTCATAACCCGAAGGACAACATCACTCTCGAGGACCAGGTGGTGCCCAAGTCGTGCACTCGCAGGTCTGTGGTCGGCGATTACATCCGTTACCACTACAACGGCACCTTCCTGAACGGAGTCACCTTCGACACCAGGTGAGCTCAGGTTACACTGACAATGAAGATGGTTGCAACTGAGGAATTTCTCATCTTTTGACGCAAATATTTTTGCCATTTGAAAAAAATGTGCTGCTGTCCACAGCTACCAGAGGAACAGCACGTACAACACCTACATTGGGATGGGGTATGTGATTGCGGGTATGGACCAGGCCCTGCTGGGAGTCTGCACTGGGGAGAGGAGGAGGGTCACCATCCCCCCACACCTGGCGTACGGAGAGCAAGGAGCAGGTGAGTTACTGTAGCTTCACCTGCAGCTTGTACCAGGAAAAACTTCCCCAAATTGACTTTGGCAGATTTTATAAGTTAGTTCATTTGCTTACATCTGCATTGTCACACTACTCAAAATCTTTGGGGAGTACCATCTTCTGTATGGTCCCAATCAGAACGTTGAGTCTGAACAAAACATGTAATGAAGTGGGTACTTCCCACATGGGTAACTGTGATCTTTCCAGGCAACGTCATCCCTTCTTCAGCTGTGCTGGTGTTTGACATTCATGTCATCGACTTCCACAACCCCAGCGACAAAGTGGACATCCAGATCACCTACAGGCCTGAGGTGTGCAACGACACAACCGCAGAGAATGACCTCGTCCACTACCACTACAACTGTACCCTGGTGGACGGCACGCTGCTCTTTTCCTCGTGAGTCACATAGATATGCTCTCATCCCAATCACTGCAGTTTCAGGTGAACAGAAATAAACACGCATTACATTCCCACTCTGATTTGTCCAATATATGATAAATGTTATCCCCAGACACGACTATGAGGACGTTCAGCAGACCGTGCTGGGGTCGGACAAAGTGATTGACGGGCTGGACGAGGGCCTACGAGGCATGTGTGCAGGAGAGAAGAGGCTGGTAACAGTGCCTCCTCACCTGGGCCACGGGGAAAGGGGAGGTGAGACTTCAGCTGTACACTCACAACAGCCAGGAACCATCACACACTGCCACACTGTACTCTTATCTATCAGGTGCAAGCAAGAAATCTCATTTATTAGGCTACATCCCAAACATACAAACTGCTTTGTCTGCTGAAGTTAATCTACACTTTGATTTCATGGTTCCATATTAAGATTTCCATGTCTAAATAACTGTTTACACTGTACCCTGATAGGTTTATTAGAGCTACCCTTCTGAATTTGATCTTTAGTTTTATATTTAAGTTGAAGAAATTATAAAAGTGTTTGTGTCAAAGACGGATCATAGCAATAAAGTGTAGTTGAAACCACATGTTAAGAGGCCTCACACGAGAGAATGTAGAAACAAACTCCCCTACTGTAGTTCAGACAAATAAGTTATGCAGTAGTACACTATAAACAGTAAGAAGCAACCCCAGTCATTTTTCTGGCTTTCTGTTCATTAGCCACTGGTGTGCCGAGCAGCGCAGTGCTGGTCTTTGACATAGAACTGGCGAGCTTCGAGAAGGGAGTCCCACCTGGTTACCTGTTCGTGTGGCTTGAGGACACTCCTGCAGACCTGTTTAAAGCAATGGACACCAACAAGAATGAAGAGGTGCCCCAAGAGGAGGTAAGACAGAGACACAAAACAATGAGAGTGACAACCCTCATGGTGTGTGTACTGGGCGGCCAGTGGATTTTCATTTTGACATGAGAAAACCAAACTCAGGAAATGAACTATTTCACTCTGACCTTATCTGTTTTTTAATAAGTAATATTTTTGGCTCTCTTTAGTTCGGGGAGTTCATCAAGCTGCAGGTGGCAGAGGGCAGAGGTCGTATTAAGCCTGGACTGAGCATGGAGCAGGTCGTTGTGGACATGTTCCAGAACCAGGACCGAAACCGAGATGGAGTGATCACTGTCGACGAGCTCAAACTGAAGGTAGATGAAGATAAGGAAAGGGAACAGGCGAAGCACGAGGAGTTGTGATGAGTACACGAATGCCTTTGTCTCAGGGATAAACCCCCACACTTTAAAAACAAGAATGAGAGACTTTTCCCCTACAGCAGCGTGATCTAATATTGGACAGTTTTGTCAGAAATGACAAGTGTGCAAAAAGATGTGGTGCCTTTTGTAATTTTGTATGTTTGACAACTATTTCCAAAAACCAAACCAGCACCTTCATTTGTCCCTCAGAGCTATGTTAATTAAAATGTAAGATAAACAGTTATTTTCATACTTGCATCTCTACAAAGGAAAACAGTGCACACATTTATGATAAATACAGGTGCAGTAACAGGCCTTTTTTCACAGCAGACATTGGGTTGTCACAGTAGAAAAAGCACAGGTGTAGCTAACATTAACCAGGGTTCCATTAAGTGTCCAACTATACAGCACGCACAATACAATGACCCCGGAAATGGCTTACATAAATAGAATGTAGCCATTGTGACTGTTATCAGTTACACCTGTGCTTCTCCTACTACGATCTCAAAATATCTGATGTGAAAAAAAGTCTACAGTCTCATTAGCAGCTAATATCTTATGTTTTCCTGGCATTTCTTAAAACTACGTTTTGGTGCAAAATGCAGAGTCGCAGTACTGCAGCTAGCTCAATGTCAAACGATAAGGCCAGGAATTTTCTATATTAACAGTATTTTAAAACAGAGTCGAACCAGCATTGATTTGTATTGACTCTTGACTAATGTCTGCCAGTCCTGGATCAGCTTATTCATCTGTGCCATAGACCTCCATTGTTGTTGTTACACAATTAAAAACATCAGGGAGAAACACCGCTGCACTGGGTGACATGTTTCCTTATTATGAAACACAAGACCATGATATTTAAAAAAAAAAAGTTTCCCCAAAGGTTCCAAACAACCATAACTTTTTATAGCATCAGGAGGCAATAAAAAGTTTAGACTACAGAATTAGTACAACAGCTTAAAAACTAGTAGCACTGCTGTCAAGCTGCCTTCTGCAAGTAAACTGATGAACCATGTTTTAACTTCAGCATCAAATACTTGACTTGTACACACAAGAACAGTAAGTAAAAGACTTTGCAGATAAATAGTGTTAAGGTGTTACACCTATCAAACATTGTTGCTGGGTGTATTCCAGGTCTTTGAAAAGAATATCAGACCTGAAATAGAACGTCTCATCTATAGAAAAACTGCCTGCACACCCACAAAGCAGTTAAGGGGTTTTTCGAATACCAAGAAGATTATATAGTCACCGGCCACTTTATTAGGGACACCTGTACATTGTATGCACTTCAGTACAACACTTCCACCTTAACATCTGTGTTTATGAAGCTCACAATGTTCCAGTTTTTGGTGAAATTGTCATAAATATATAAATTCAATGATATGTTTATTATTGAGATCCTAGTTAATGGTGATGTACTGGACTAGCAGTCAGTGATACACAATTAAATGTGCCAAACATTTAATATTCTGATCCTCTCATGTATGTAGCTGGAGAGGACAAAAATATGGACACCTCTGAATATAATGTCCATTAAAATACCACCTTTAACTATGACTGTAAATATTTACATGTATAAGGGAACGGGCGAGGCACAAGGAGTTGTGCACATTGTATACATTTGTCTTCTTGGCAGCCGAGGAGCCTCTTTGCTGCTTTGTCAGCATGTGGACAGTTTTTCTATGAACAGCCTATGAGAAAATGAGTCAGAACAGTGACTAAAGAAATGAAAAGACATCAGTTAAGTGTGACTCGCACCAGTAACCATACCAGTGGACTCAAGTTAAAGATCCCAGTTTCCAGGTCTGGTCTGAGGTAAGTGAGGTTTGCTGTATGAGACTGTTCTAAACCCAACACTCAATAGACTGAACAAGTCCATCTGTGTATTTTTGTCAAAGTGCCCAGTTCCTCCTTGTGTGTCTTACTTGTCTCTTAATGAGGTAATGTATCTGAGGATGGTGTTTGGAATGTCCATCACCAGTACGATGTCAAAGGAGTTGATGTTCGTCTGTTTTCTTTCTTCCACCTGAGAGGCACAGGACAGACAGAACACAATTTCCATAACTCAGTGTGGTGCTACAAAAGGACCAAATTCAAGTTTGTTATATGTGGACAGACCTGGTCACTGAGAAAGCTGGTGGTCAGGATGTTCTGGGGCTCGGAGACCCCCTCAGCCATGGTCAGGTTGTCCAAAGGGTCTCACCGCAGGAGCACATTGGCTCGACCCTGCAGCTCCCCGAAGCCAGCTACGTGTGACAGCGCACCGTCACTCTTGTTATAAGTGTGGATCAGCTGGCCTCTGAAGGCCAGCAGGACCTCTTTATCAACAAGACAACATCCAAGAAAGGTTCTTTCTGAATGAAGTTGGTGGAGTAAAATAAGGTTGATCCTTGTAATTTGGTACAAAAATCTACTGAACTACGAGTGCTGAACTAAAAATGGGGGTTAGTAATTTTGATCCATTACTAATCTGAAGCCTCTTGGATGAGAGGTGAAACGTCTTCGATCTAGAAATCCAAGTCCAGTTGATTTTTTTCCTAAGGTTATTTCGGTTTACTATGACCTGGATGACTGAGAATCTGCACAGACATATTACTAATCTGTGTTTGCAGCTGGTAGGAAATGTAACATGATCCAAAGAACACATCTAAACGGGCTTTCTGGTGAATAGTAATATGAGACAAACACCAATAATACAGCTCTGATTAGATTAAATTTTTAAAATTCTTAGTCTTTTTGCTGCAAAGGTCATGACAGTCCTGTTTTCAGTCATTAGTGTGGCTCTTGTTTATAAAGTTTGTTTGGCCTATAATTACATTGGAATCTGAATGTGATTTAAACATTGTATTACTGTTCATCATGCCTTGAAACCAATAAACTGGTGGGGAAAATGACAGCAACCCAGGGAGAATCATACTTGTTGGCTCTTTACACTGACATTACCCATTAATGTGTTTTACATACACCAATAAGGTTTGTGATGGTACAGTGGATGATTTTCTCTGCTTGTTAAAAAATTAAACAGGTAATTTCATGCAATAACGAACATGATATAAAATGCATGTATGTTGGCGATGATGTGGACATTTGGATGGAAGACGTGGTTCTGTTGGATCACCTCCTCCTGGACATCTCCAACACCAGCTGAGCAGACTGCCAAAAATCACTTTGTAGCCACCCGTAAACACACACAGTATTCACACATGTATCAGTGACAGTCTGAACTGAGATATTTGCAGTAATTATGTCAAAAGATGACCAAGTTGAACATTATTACAAATTAAATGAATAAATTTCTGCACATCTGTGCCTAAGCAACTACTGTAGATTTTTCCCATAATCTTTAGTATAACTAAATGCAATGTAAAAATATCAAAACAAAATGTTACTGATGCTCAGCTCGTGTTTAAATCTGTTTTAGCTAGTAAAAATAAATATTTTCATAGCTGACCACCTCAAATGTTTTCATTTTTTATGTATGACAAATCAAACTAAAATGTTTGTGCTGCCTTATTCATTCACATGCCTTGAGTAAAATGTAAAATGACAAGAGTCTATGGGTTATTACATTTGTAGGTGTTACTTGCGAACAGATTTTTCCTAAGTAGAATAAAGGTACTGGTTAAGATTAGTGACACAAATTTTGAGCAAATATTTTTAATCAGTAGTCAACCACATTAACAATCACTTATCAGTTAATTTATGAGATGCATTATTCATCATAAAACAGTTAACTATCATGATTTATATTCACCGTAAAATCCAAGTAAATTGGGGATTTAAAGATCAAGTACACACCAAATTACTGATTTACGAATGGAATGACAAAATAATGAAAATCATGGCAATATGAAATGCAACTGATTTAGCGTTCATTTGAATTTTTCTATCAAAATAATTCAAACCAAACTGAGGATTGAATTGTCACTTTGAATATTGAATTGCTTTATGGCCAACATGTAACCCATTAAACAGTAAGAGGCGCCATCTGGTGGTGTCACCAGGTTACATGGCTCAGTGGTTAACACCAACAAACTGTAAATTCTTACATTTATATCTGTACAGTATTTATTTTTATACTTTTTTTTTCATACTAAATATTAGTGGTTTTAGATTTTGTTTAAAAAATGGTAGGAATAAGCCATAGGTTTGCCTATAACATGTCTTGTAACTTTTCTTTTTCCTGTTTCTTCTCCTCAGCACATAGTAAGGCTGCCCTTTAGTGGTGGCACACAGCATTACACCAGTTTTAATAAGTGTGACCCTGCCTGTGTTACTGCCTGCTAGTCAAATGAATGGCAATTTAATGGTACAAATAGCAATGTATGTACATGGTCACAATTTTTGTGAGCATGTGTAGGGATGATTTGTACGTAAAAACGTTTTTGAACGTGTGAATAAAATCTGTAAACTGTTACACAAAGACACTGAAAACAAGCTGTGAACATCCGTGTACAGGCAGAAAGTAGCAAGTAGCAAATTCCACATAAATCTAATTTCCGGAGTACTGAGGTTTAGTGTGAATCACATCTGAATCTGATTGGACAACGACAGTCCAATCACAGAGCAGAATCAAATTGTCCAATCAGGTGGTAGCTGGATTCTTCAAGTTAGTCTCCGGTGGTAGGTCTGTAAGTTTGGTTGTAGTGGAGATTCAAGACAGATGACAGTAAGCGCTGTTCTACTACTCAGGTGGGTCACATTAAAAATTGTAGACAATCACAGTAAACATTGCATGTGTTGCTTTCTGTATGTAGGCATCGCGCAGGTGCTTCGCTGTTATCACAGTTGTCCAAATTTATGTTTTCTATTCCAGGTGGGATACTTTATCTAGCGTTAGCCGAATGCTAATGTAGGACGTTAGCAAACCTCTGCCAGCAAGAACATTTTCAAGGGTAACTTTAGCCGTCCAGTACTCTTTTGCTTTGCTCGAGCCTGTCAATTGTCAAGCTAATTGTGAAACCTGCTCAATCTAGGAGGACATCTCTTAGAGTTGACTTGTAACTTGTTCCCTGTTGGATGTGTGGTCTTGTAGATGACAGAACTCCTCTAGTTTTACATGCCCCATTAATGTAAATGTCTTCTATATTTAGTATTAATCGTGCAACTCGATAAAAAACGCCGGCCGGTTTTGACCTCACCGGGTCTTCATCAACACGGAAACTTAACAAACCGTTTGCACCTGTATGTTTCCGCCCTGATGAAGACCCGGTGAGGTTTAAACCGGTCTGCGTCTTTTTACTGAGATGCCTTGTTACAGCTAAGAGTGCTACATTCAAAATGTTGCTTAAATAATAGCGCAAAGGCATTAGTAGAGAAATATATCTAACTTACCAAAAGGAGTCACTGTGCAGAATAATAATAGAATGCATTTTCACATCTATGTACAGTATATTATCATTTCTGGTGCATTATTGTGTTCGTCATTTTAATGTTGTAGCTGACAAAGGTAGGGATAATTTTAACTGTTAAAATGTGAACGTCTGGTGAGTAGCTTGTAAATTTCTCACCAGAGATTACTGAAGTCTCATGATTAGGCTTGTACCGTATTTCTTTTTATTTAATTCTGAAAAGAAACTCTAAACTCAAGTTATCGAATAAAACTAGTGGAGTAAAAAGGTATGGTAAGATGTGAAGAAGCAGAAACAAAAACATTTGTGGTTATCCACTTATCAATGTGATAGTCACCAATTTGTAACTAGGGCACTCATTTTCTATCCCTCAAATGAGACTGTGTGCTTGTAACTTTAAGATAAACAAAACAGCACATTTCAAAATAAAAGTGTTACTTTATCCTTACTGTAATCATTCAAATTTAGATCGAGACTTCACAGTCCACACAGATCAACTAAATTTGGTAAAGTCTAATGTGCAGGATTTATGTGTAAATAGGTTTCCTGCTTACCTCTATTTATTGCCTGCAATGTTGATCTGTGCAGTCCATTCACTCACGATGTGGAATCCAGCGAGCCGGTTCGGACCGTCCGCTCAGAATTCAGCCAGTTCCTGAAGGTCACGGCACCAAGTTGTTATA
>NW_018127949.1:1533006-1533180 GCF_001952655.1 Monopterus albus
CAGTGAAATCCAAGGAGGACATATCAACATTGCAGCCAGCCCGTCGGATGCGACTGTCTGCAAATGTTCCACATCTTTTGCTGTTGCAGTGACCATGTCTCTGAGTGCATGCCCTGTGTCTTCTAGGGGGTGAGACACTGTGTGGCAGTGTCTGGGCCCCCCCCAGGAGGGTCT
>NW_018127949.1:1533861-1543409 GCF_001952655.1 Monopterus albus
ATAACTGGTGTCAAGGTACCCTTTTCAGAGTCAACATTATCTTCTAACCTTGAAGCAAAGCACACATGAGCAGACTTTGAATCTTACTAAACTGCATTA
This sequence comes from Monopterus albus, assembly GCF_001952655.1. NCBI lineage: Eukaryota > Metazoa > Chordata > Actinopteri > Synbranchiformes > Synbranchidae > Monopterus > Monopterus albus. Next base: position 1,533,961 of record NW_018127949.1, read on the forward strand.
CTAACACTCATTAAAGTCTAACACATTAAAGTCTAATAATTATCTGATTTAATTTTTAACAGTAGAAATAGTTGCCTGATTGCTAACAAGTTCAACAATTCAACTTAAAATGTCTGTTGTTCACAGCTTGTTTGCCCTGTTATTGCAGTTTTAAGAAAATCTTCATCTCTGAAAGTTGTAGTTACACTTTTAGTATGTTTTCTTCTTGAATGTATATTTAAACATCTCTGTTGTGTGGTGTTGCTATAGGTGATCACAAGGATGCAACAATAGAGGAACTGCAGGAGCAGCCGAGAGACGCGATGTTTTATCTGGAGACGCAGCGGCAGATCGAACACCTGCCTCCGGAGGCTCACAGTGAAATCCAAGGAGGACAGATCAACATTGCAGCCAGCCCGTCGGATGCGACTGTCTGCAAATGTTCCACATCTTTTGCTGTTGCAGTGACCATGTCTCTGAGTGCATGCCCTGTGTCTTCTAGGGGGTGAGACACTGTGTGGCAGTGTCTGGGCCCCCTCCAGGAGGGTCTGTCCCGCAGCTACTCCAACACCCTGTTCAAGCTGCTGATGCTTCTCCTCTGCTGTCGCCTTTGAGCCTGTGATGGACCTGTATTCCACCTGGATGCCAAGCATGTACAGCACGATACCATAGAGTCAGTACACCATCTGTGCCCACGTTCAGAAAGCATCTCAGAATTAGGATGGTTTCACATTAGGGCCCTGGGTGCGGATCAGAGTGCACTTGACCCCAAAGTCCAGTTCATTTTGATCAGTGTGAACACAAGTATACCCAATTCGGGCACCGTGCCCGAGTCGGCTTTAAGAGGCGGTCTCGAGCAAGATTCATGTGTACTCAAGTACAGTCTGTGGGAGGTGTGAACGCAGCTGTGCTCAAACAAGGAAATGGGCCGCCATGTGACGTCAAAACTGCTCAACTCTGTTAGTTTAAACATTAACAAACATGGCTGTGAGGATCTATGGAGTAACGAAGAAGTGAAATGCTTGATTGAAATTTGGGCCAATGAAACCATACAGACACAAACTCTTGAGATTTATGGAAGTATTTACATGCACCCAGTTGATGACGTGAGTGATTGCTGCTGCTTCTCAGCAGATTGCAAACATGCACGCTGCCACCTGCTCTGTCAGACAGTTTACATGTGCGAGTGTGCTGGGGCACGAGACGGTCATACCTAATGTGAAAACCCTTCTAAAAGCGGAGCTGGAAGTGGACTTCAGACTAAAACACTGCGACCTCAGAGTAGGGCTGAGATGAAGCTTCCTACACTGGTTTTCAGCAGAACGACAACACCTGAGACAGCATGTCAGTCCTCACAGCTGCAGTGTGGAATACTATGTAATGGTCACATTCAGAGTACAATTCAACATTTATGTGTATTGGTGAGTAAAAGTGAGGTTTTTATTTTTTTGGTTTCACTTCAGTTTCATTTGCATAGCGCCAGTTCACAACAACAGTCATCCCAGGGAACTTGACCTAGTCGGGTCTACACCGTAGAGTATTATAGGAAAACCACGTGGCCACAGCAGGGAGGGAAAACTCCCTTTAATGGAAGAAACCTCCGACAGAGCCCAGCTCTAGGTGGGCGGCCTTCTGCCTTGTCTGTTTTGGGTGAGTGGATAGAGGAGAGAGAGAAGAAAAGGAGGAGTGGGGAGACATTCAGTGCTGCGTAGTGGTGGCATATAAAAATAAAACAGCAACATAATTGAAGTACTGCAAGTCAGCAGGGCTTCTGCTGGAACTAAGTGATTTAATAAATATACAGCTCAGTTTGGTGTTTCCATAATGTCCCACTGAGGCAAATCTTTTTAATAAGCTTGTCAATTAAAACCTCCTCCACGTCTGTTCATGTCTCCTGGCAGCTCTTAACAAGTTATGGCACCTCATGCTCTTGTAACTATCAGCAGAGACGGAACTGTTCACCTCACTGAAGAAAGCTGCTAAATCTTTTTTACTCCTGAGCCTTAAGATAATTTCTGACACCGATTTCCTACGCTGAGGTAAAGAGGAGGCCAGACCAGCCAGAGATTTCTGAGTGTACTATATATGTTTTCATTTCCAGGTTTCGGTTAACACATTATGCTGAGTCACTGCGTCAGTTCGCTGCAGCCTCCCAGTCCTGTAATTTCTCCCTCAGCTTTTTCCACTCTAACCAGAAAGATGTAAGTCTGTCCTGCTCGTTGATTTGATTTCTCACACTTTCAAACCCACAGTCTCGTGCTTTCTTGTTACTTTTTCCTTTAACTTCTCTGCTTGTCTCCCTCCTCCTCTCTGTCCACCCCTGTTGTCTTCTCCTAATCCCACTACCAGACCTCAGAGTACATCATTCAGGCATATAAGTACGGAGTGTTTGAGAAAATCCCAGAGTTCTTTGCTCTCAGGAACGGGTTGAACCAATCACTGCACTTTGCCCAAGTCCACACTGAGAGGATGCTGCTGGACCTGTTGTGAGAAAACACCGGCTAAAAGATTGCGACGTGCGCTGTGCAGCCGAGTTCTTCACTTTGCTGTTGTTTTATAATTCTTTTCCAGTGTGTCCAGTCTGGAGGACAGTGTGAAGGCCATGTCTTTGTCTGCAGAGGAGGATGACATCCCCTGGAATAATATGAGGGACAACAGAGACCCTGTTTGTGAACTCGAACATGAGTCTTTAACTCATTTAATTTATTGAATGTCCCTTTTCCAAAGCGTTTTGGGCTGAGATTTGTTTTACCTTTCACTTCTTACAAAAAGCTAATTGTATATGTTTCTACAAACTGATTTTGGTAAAAACCTGGATAACACAAATTAAGCTTTTATGTTTAATAGGGAAATTTGATACACATAAAGCCAGAGTGATGTCCTCTAAACCAAATATTCATTTGTTTTACTCTAAATTAAATATTTTGGCTAATTCACTAAAGATGGTAAAGCAAAATAAGACAAACTTTAAAACATCCTGCATTTTGGAGAAAATTACAGTGACAACCACAAATGAAGGAAATATTCATAGAATATACGTTGTAAATTGTTTATTCATTTCTATTTATTTTTATAATTCTAATTATTTGTTAGATTACACTTCTGTCTAATAAGAAGCTATGCCTCACTTTTGATTTGGTTGGTGAGATGGTGCAGGTCGTCAGTCTGTCACCGGGCTGACATGTGGACAAACCAACCACACACACACACTCACTCCTGGGGCCAATTTAGAATCGCCAATCAACCTAAGCTGCAAGTCTTTGGGCTGTTGGAGGAAGCCAGAGTACCCGGAGAGAACCACACAGGCACAGGGAGAACATGGAAACTCCTCACAGAAAGGCCCCCAGGTCTGCCTGGGCTGAACCTTCTTGCTGTGGTGAAGGGGGCTGATGTTGGTACATGAAAATATCTTCCCAGTGTCATCTTTTTCTGAAGGTAAAGCATTTGGAGATGCTCCACCCACAGTGGGGGTAGCCCGAGCGCCAGGAGAAGAAACCACACAGACACAGGGAGAACATGCCCTAACTGTAGGGTGAAACTTTTGCAGTTCTACCTACACAGGAGAAGAAAGTGACGGCACCAGAGCCTTGCACCGTCACGTACTTTCTGATAGAAGAGGCTATGCTTTTTACAACTTCTGGGTTCTTTGAATACATGTCAACCAGTAGACGGTCTGGACAGCCCCACTTCTTACATAGGTCCTTGTAAATAGTTCTTGTGAGGATTTTTAAAGTTCCTGACTTGATAGGAATATCGATGCCCTCGACTTCCACCCATGTCCTTTCCAGCAGGTGTTCAATAAGAGCTTCTGAGATTGCATTGGGACCCATTTTTGCCTTTTTGGCTGTCCGTGTAAGGAGATCCTGCACAAGAATCCTGACAAATGCTTTTTTGTTGTCCACCTGCAGTGTGATGTCCTCCACAGGTCCATCACACGTGTTCTCCTGTTCTGACGGCTCACCAGTGACTAAAGGTGCCGTGTCCTTGCATCCTGGCGGCTCTCCGTTTATTACATCTACAGGGGCCTCAGATCCTGACGGCTCACCTGTGACTAAAGGTGCCGCGTCCTTGCATCCTGACGGCTCACCGTTTATGCATTCACCTCTCACTAAGGATACTTTCCTCACAGCAGACATTATTCTATGTGTAAACCATTCCCTGTGTTTGCTGGCCTGACTGGTCATCCACCAGTCAATCAGTTTCAGTAAAGACTGTATTTTGTCTTGTATGTCAGCATACAGGGCAGCAAGTGACTCAGGGAGACTCGCTTTCCTTTACCTGTAATGTGTTTATAGAGCACATCGCTAAGTTTCATTACAGGTTCTGCATCAGCTGGACAGCAATGCAATACAACATATTTTCTACCCATCTTCTTGAAAATCATAGGTTCAATATCATCCATGAGTGACTGCACTGACTCCCTGCTTTCAGCTATAGAGTCATGATGGCATTTCATCAGCTGAGCCAGGATGCGATACATTAATGTTCTGGCAAACAGCTTTGCAAAGAGGTTTTCTGTCTCCAACTCAATACTTTCCACAGTCTTTTCGGGGCACTCTAAGTCATTTGGGTTTTGTCCTGTAGCAACAGCGTATTTCAGATTATAAGCATATTCAGCAGTTAATGAAGATATACAACAAGCAACAGGTTTAACCTTCTGACAACAGTCAAGTTGTAGCAGCTTGTACTCGGGGTCTGGCACATCTCTCAAAAGAGTTTTTGTCATGAAGTCCACCCCCATGCATAATAATTTCCCAACAGCTTCAGTTCTCTTCAGAAGGAAAGCCTCTTTAAGGTAGATGAATGTTTGTTTCCTAACCGTGTCTGGTGTGTACAAGGCGTCATTCTTTTTAAATGCCCCGCTTAACACAATATGGAAATGGTTAATCAGCTCGTCTAGTGTTGTATGATAAACCATGGGACAAATTATAGGTGACAGAGAGACCTTGATTATGTCGGGATGTGAAAACCTTGGGACTCTGTCGTTTGGTTCAAGAAACAGGTACACAAGGTGTGCTATGCTGACATGCTGTAACCCACTTAGCACCCCGATAGTCATAAAAGGAGAAAAACTCTTAGTGAGCGTTTCATGTAGAATGGACCGAAGCTGTGCATAGGTGATGTTCCTGTTTTCCACTCTGACCATTATCAGTTTACGTGACAACAGTCTTACAACCTCCAAAAGCAACTCTGCAAGCAAAGTTTTAGGAGCAACATCATAGTACGTGCGTCTGTCATTTAACAATAGCATCTGAGATATTGTTAGGCACTCAAACAGGGATTTGATCCGTCCGACTAGAAAATCCTCCAGTTCTTGTGACATTTCTTCGATATATGTCTTAGTTTGTTTAGACTTCGCCATTTCTTGCACTAAATTCTCAGCAGTCTAACTCTTTAGCAGTGTTTCGATGTAATGAAGTGAGGCAGCGCGTTCTCTTCCTATGAACCTTTGATCTCTTTGACGTCACCGAGGACCCGGATCGAGATGTCAGCCTCTTGAACGGCTGCTTGCGCGCATGCGCATGCCTGGCAACAGTTGCCATGTCGAAAATATTCAGATAACATAAGCAAATAATTAGAATTATAAAAATTAATAGAAAAGAATAAACAACTTACAATATATATTCTACCTATGAATATTTTCTTCATTTGTGGTTGTCATGGCAATTATTTCCAAAATCACGGTCAAAGTGTTTATTTGTCATATGCACAGTTAGGAAACGTGTTTCCCTGTACAATGAAAATCTTACTTTGCCGTCCACATGAATGCCACAAAAATACAAATGAAATATAAAGTAGATAAATAAGTAACACAAAATCTAAGACACTTTAAGCAGCAAATGCAGCAATATAATAAAAATATAATAGAGAATGTATGCTGCATGGGAGCAGCATGTGCAGCAGTCAATGTGCAATTATGCATGCATCGTTTACCATCTTTAGTGAATTTGCCAAAATGAGTAAAACAAATGAATATTTGGTTTAGAGGACATCACTCTGGCTTTGTATATATCAAATTTCCCAATTAAAAGTTCTCCATTTTCATAAAGAAGTCACATGAAAATCATTATACCAGTGCGCTCAGACAGCACATGTATCTCCACCAAGGCACAACATTCACTCACACAAATGGGTCCCTTGTGGAAAAGTGTGTCCTAAAATCCTTATTCTGGATTGGATCTGATTCATCTTTTAGGGTATGATAGAAAGTTATACTGTGCATCTTACCTGAACATTTCAGGGTTGTATCGTCATTATAGGCCAGGTTATGGCAGACAATATGGGTTAAATGGGGTTTTCAATGTCAGTGACAGAGAGCAAGATACTGCATTTTCCAGCGAAGCAGTATCTCTGCCACGCCATAATCCCCCGCTTATTTTCATTTTTTCTCAACATTACAAACCTTTCACATCACCCCCCCTACCCCTTCATTGCTGTTTTTAACAAGTTCATCCACAACTACATGGAAAAAAGATGAACATTTTATGAAGGCCAAGAATCCAACCTGGACACATTCTCACATTCTCAGCAGCGGGTTGCATGTTTTGTACACTGGTTAACATGAGGGAAAGGGACATTCTTCAACTGTGTGCCTTTTTAACAACTGACTTCAAGTTCATTTTCTCTTTTTTTGGATCTACTGAATTGGGTGTAAAGTAACAAATGCTTTGAGGATTGTAGATGTTAATGTAAAAATAATGAACCAGTGACTTTAAGAAACAGCTACCCACTATCCCCTGCACATTATCTTGATGTAACTATGTCTTTTTAGACACTAATAGCGTAGCTTGAGGAATGGCACTGTTGGTCTGCTTAAGCAATTGGTGATTAAAAACTGTCTTTACATATGGGTTTTACTTCCTTGTGATACTTAAATTTCTAATTTTGGTTCACTGGATGGAGTTGTATGACCAGAAATGTAGACTGCCCAACTCAGAACTCAGAGAACAATGTAGGTGTTTAGAATGCAGCCACAGTGTGATCAGGTTTGTAAAAGACTCAAATCAAATTTTATTTGTATAGCGCCAAATCACAACAAAAGCCATCTCAGGACACTTTACAAAGTAAGGTCTAGACCTTACTGTTATCATTATTATTACATAGGGAAAACCCAGCAAATCCCCCCTTGAGCAGCGCTTGGCGACAGTGGGGAGGAAAAACTTCCTTTAATGGAAGAAACCTCCGACAGACCTCGGCTCTTGGTGGGCGGCCTTCTGCCTTATAATAAAAATATATAAGAATATGATGAGAGAATATATGCTGGATGGGAGCAGCATGTGCAGCAGTCGACAGTCAATGTGCAATTATCCATGTGCAAACAGAATGTAAACAGTACATGACGTATTTCCTGGTAATAAACTCCTCAGCTGTTTAGGAGTCTGATGGCAGAGGGAAAGATAGAGTTTTTCAGTCTAATGGTCCTGCATTTCACACTTCTGAACCTCCAGCCAGAGGGTAGGGAGGTGAACAGTCCATGCTGGGGGTGGGTGGGGTCTTTGAGGATGGAGGCAGCTTTCCTACTACTACCACTATCAGCATAACATGGGTAAAGAAAATACGAGCCTACTTTATTTGTGATCTACTTCACCATCATCGGATTTTATTGTGGACTCAGTGACTGGGGGCACCATAGCAGTTTGTCCCATATGAAATAAAACCTTGCTGTGTGACACTGAATGCTAGTATTTCTATTTTTAGAAGAGCATCCTCTTGTGGCGTAAAGAGATCTGTACAGAAGCATCTAATGGACATTATCTTGCAAAATGTACTGACACTGGGTGATGAGACGGGAAACAGATGGAGCAGGAACACAGACCTGATTCTCTTGAGATACTCTTTTGTCTCAGGCTTTGTAGAAATCCACCGAAACAATAAGCAAATGGAATATTACATTTAAATATGGTTTATGGACAGGGTGTGCAGGAACAACAATAACCACAACATGTACCACAGTTAGACAGGCGTACCTAATAGAGTGGCTGGTGAGTGTATATTTAAACTACTGCACATTTAGCATGAGTTTTAAATATGAAATTACCTCATCACATTAGGCAGATTGGGATCTAAGTAAATGTTGTGAGAGAAGCCAAGATTTGCGCTGTAGGAGATCATTTCAACGTTAACATCTGTGCCGTATTTTTCTGAGCGTGGAGTGATTTCTGGTACAGCTGGAGATAAAAAGGCAAATTAATTAATAGAGAAGCAGCATCAGCATCCACTAGGACATAACATAAACCATCAGGAAAAGGGAGCATGAAAGGAAGAACTACTGTACCTTCACACCCATGTGATAAGGAACAACATCATATTCTTTTGTACATTGTTCTCTGCATAAAGGAAATAGTTTTGAAATGTTGCAATATTAATAAACCTGGAAGTAGAATAAGCCTTTGTTGATCATACTTACTTGTTTTCATTAACAAATATTATGTTGTTCCTTTCCAGTATGTTCAAAAGCAAACTCTCAAATCCTGGCAGGAAGAAAGGGTGGTACAAATAGTTTTGCAGCATTCTGTGTACTATTATACAAATACTTGTAAATGAGTAAACATTAGTCTGCTTCATGAATGTATCCCAGTGGGGATAAAATCCACAAATCTTTATTAAAATATTTAAACTGCACATAAATGTGAGTTTTAGCAGTTGATTTTTAAAAAAGGGGGGTGTGAAGCTAAATTTGAGCTGTGGGGGCTGGATAAATATTATAGAGATGGAATTTAGTGGGTTTTGTGGCTTCCAAAAACATTTGCTAAAGCTTTTTATGCCGGCATTTTTTAAAAACAAGACAGTTTTAGACAGCTGTGTTTTGTGGAATACAAAACAACCTGACAGCTAAATGTAAAAACCTGGCCTCACCTTAGTGAGCGCATGATTGGTAACAAGCTCCCCAATTCTTGTGTATGGGGCTTCGAGGATTAAAGCATCAACAGCAGAACCTGATAATGAGGACAGTGAAATACAGTAAATGCTTTCCAGCAGGTCAACACAGAGAGCTTCTGAGATTGCATTGGGACCCATTTTTGCCTTTTTGGCTGTTCGTGCAAGGAGATCCTGCACAAGAATCCTGACAAATGCTTTTTTGTTGTCCACCTGCAGTGTGATGTCCTCCACAGGTCCATCACACGTGTTCTCCTGTTCTGACGGCTCACCAGTGACTAAAGGTGCCGTGTCCTTGCATCCTGGCGGCTCTCCGTTTATTACATCTACAGGGGCCTCAGATCCTGACGGCTCACCTGTGACTAAAGGTGCCGCGTCCTTGCATCCTGACGGCTCACCGTTTATTACATCTTTGGTGAGGTGTTGGTGTAGAGTGAAAACAGAGGGGAAAGCACACATCCCTGGGGGCACCTGTGCTTATTGTCCGGGTGCTGGATGTGGTTTTCCCCATCCTCACCTGCTGTTCCCATTTTAGCCAAAACTTCAGCAGCTGGCTGGCGAGCCTGCAAAAAAAAAAAAAAAAAAATTTAAAG